>NC_142947.1:45550335-45567835 GCF_046866305.1 Octopus bimaculoides | reverse complement strand
TATATATATATATTCTGAGATTTCTTCAAAAAGTGTGAATTTTGATGAAAGGTTTTTTAAATTTAGAATCAGTTTATATATATTAAGGGCATTTCTACACATAAATGCCTCACCCTGTTAGGGACTCTTAAAGTCAAAACTACCATAAATACACAACATACCAAACACGAGGAAATGCAACCTTCAAGGTTTTCCATGCTGACTACTTGATAAATTCTTATAAAGATTTTATCTTGTTTTAAATTTTAGAATCAGTTTTTATAGAAAGTTTGCATCATTGAACCAGGGGCAAAGTAGATTTTTATTAAAAGGATTAGGCTAAATATGAGGGAAAGATCTTGAAGCTAAATCATGTCTTGTATATTTCAGCTGAAATAATACTCTGCCTTCATTGCAATTTATTTTGGAATCAATGAAGAATTTACTAAAACAACTTTGTCATTATTAACTTTTGGTTACTATATTTTTGCTGAAATATATTATTAGGTGTGGCTGTCTGGTAAGAAGCTTGCTTCCCAACCACATGGTCCCAGGTTCAGTTCTATTGCATGGCACTTTGGGCAATTGTCTCCTACTAGCCGTGGGCTGACCAAAGCCTTGTAAGTGGATTTGGTAGACAGAAACTGAGTCTGTTGTGTGTGTGTATATATATATATATATATATATATATATATATATATATATATATATATATATATATATATATATATATATATATATATATATATATTGTGTGTGCCTTTGTGTCTGTGTTTGTCCCCCCACCATTGCTTGACAACCACTGTTGGTGTGTTTACATCCCTGTAACTTAGTGGTTCAGCAAAAGGGCCTGATAAAATAACTACTAGGCTTACAAAGAATAAACCTCTGTGTCAATTTCTTCGACTAAAAAACCCTTTAAGGTGGTGCTCCAGCATGATCGCAGTTAAATGGCTGAAACAAGTAAAAGAATGAAAGAAAAAAAGAATGTTTCAATTAATTTTTTAAATAATGAAGAATTCAATAAAATAACCTTGAAATTAGAAATATTGCATTTTCTAAATCTCTCAGACAGAGACTTATACAGTAGCAGCATGATAAAGTGATGGTTTGTTGCCAACTTAATGTGGAAGTCCCAGGAAAGGGAAGAATGCTACTGCTATTTAGCCCCAGGAAACATTGTTTCCAGTTGGCTATGTGACACAAGTGTTCTGTGTCTGGAAACAATGTTTCCTGGGGCAGACACCAAACCCACCCATTCCACTCTGACACAAAAAAGAAAAAAGAACAACAGTCACAAAAAACTGCAAAACGACCTTCCCACATGGTTTGTTTGCGCTTTATTGAAAGGGGTCAAAAAGGATGTGGTAGATAAAGTAGTACAATGGAAGGACGTAAAAGTTATAGACATGAAAGGAATAAAAAAAAGGAAAAAATGGTTTTAGGTGCATTGGTGCCAGAACACAGGATGAATATTATAAGGTTTCAATGTTTCTGAACCGGTTTCAATGTTTCTGAACCGGTTTCAATGTTTCTGAAGCGGTTTCAATGTTTCTGAACCGGTTTCAATGTTTCTGAACCGGTTTCAATGTTTCTGAACCGGTTTCAATGTTTCTGAACCGGTTTCAATGTTTCTGAACCGGTTTCAATGTTTCTGAACCGATTTCAATGTTTCTGAACCGGTTTCAATTTTTCTGATACAAATCATTGTTTTTTTGTTTCATCAAAGTGCATCATTGTTGTTTTGTTATGATTAATGATTAATGATGGTTTTATATTGCTTCACAGTCGACTTCTGTTACTCAAATCCTTGCCTCAATGGTGGAAGCTGTATGACCACTGATGTTTCTTACACATGTAGATGTAGACCCGGTTATCTTGGTACTGACTGCTCTACATGTAAGTTAATGCATTTTTTGTATTATTTCACTCATATTTCATATGTGTGTGTGTGTGTGTGTGAATAATATGATTCTCTCACCTTAAGGAAAATATATCTGTGTTCCTCTATCTATCTATCTATCTATCTATCTATCTATCTATCTGTCTGTCTGTCTATCTATCTATCTATCCTCTCTTTCTCTTATATATATGGATATATATTAAAGTAATAAAGTTAATGTTCGGTCATAGAGTGACCAATGGTTTCGCATCCATGAAGGCTTTGGCCTTGTGAGCATCTCATCAAACTCTAAAGCCTATAACAAATGTAACTCTTCACCTCTATGCTTTGTAGTGTGCCTCTTTTTCAGATATGATACATTGATGATGTGACAGAATCAGTGAATATGTATGTTGCCATGGATTTTAAAATATCATTATATATATATATATATATATATATATATATATATATATATGTCATACCGGCCATGACGAAGGGAAATAGCCCTGAAACTTGAGTCGCCTTTATATATTTATATTTATATATTTATATATTTGATCCTTTATATTGAACACTCAATATTTCATCTACATTCAATACTTTCTTTCATGGTGCCATCCATTTTTATTTTATTTTATTTTATATTGTATATTGTATATTATATTATATATTGTATATTCCATATTCTATACCCCACATTAGTTCTGCAGGAATATAAATAAAACATAAAAAACAGACAGTGTTGGAACTCTTTTAAACAAAATAATATATATATATATATATATATATATATATATACATACATACTGATTCATTGATTGATTAAAGTGTACAATAGTATGTATCCATTATGGCCAATCTTTCCAACTGGTTTTGCATTAGAGGCTCAACAGAGTGTTAGGTAACAGTCTGATTTTATAACCCTTCACTCTTCAGGGATGGCAATTAGTAAATGAAATATAGCAACTATTATTTATATAAAATAGTGTCTTTTCAATGCAAATGTGCTTCAGTAACAGATAACTTGTTTGCAAGACATCCAACGTCTTACAGATGTTTTAAACTTGTTCTTACTTTTCCAGTTGATTATTGCTCTGATGGTCCCTGTAAAAATTCTGGAACTTGCTATGTGGTTGGCAAAACCTTTAGATGTAACTGTATTTCTACCTACACTGGTCCCACTTGTGAGACACGTAAGTACTACATTTATTATCTCTCTCACTCTCTCTCTCTCTCTCTCTCTCTCTCTCTCTCTCTCTCTCTCTCTCTCTTATATAAGCATATATAAGTGATTAGAATACAAATTCTTACTATATATTTCCATACACATGCGCATGCGCACACATACTCAAACACACATACACATGTGCACACCCACATGCACATACATACAGACACGCACGTGCATGCAGTAATAAGTTGTATGAAACAAAGTTTATTTTAACGAGATGCCTCTTGAAATCACCTGAGGAGACACATCAACATTGAGAGATACACCTAAACCAGTCGTGCAGAATCTAATGTTTCTCACTGGTTGATCTAGTTGGCCCCAGAGTACTTAAAAAGTATCGGTCTGGATTTTAAGATCCTTGTTTCTTTGTCTGTGTAACACATGGGTAGGGATCAACCCTCTTCCAACTCCTGTATACCTCAGTCACAGGACCATTTTCTGCTATTTGACCCCTAACTGAGGCCCTTAACAGGTGCTGCTAGCCTGGACCAGAGCAGAACTGAGAAGAGTGGAGACAAAGAAATAACTCTGTGATTACCCCACTGACTTCTGAACTCCCAAGCTGGAGCCTCACCACCAGATGCAGTTTAATGTTATACCAATTATAAAAATAATTGATGACATGGAAAACGAAAGACAATAGTTCCTCTCTCTTATTTTTGCTCTCTTTCTCTCTCTCCCTCACTTTCACTCTCTTTCTCTCCCTCTTTCTCTCTCTGTCTATCTCCCCGCTTCTCTTTCTCTCTCCCTCCATCTCTTTCTCCCTTCCTCCCTCTCTCTGTTTCTCACTCCATCTCACTCCCCCTCCCTCTGTCTCTCTTGCTCTCCCTCCTTCCATCTCCCTCCTTCCATCTCCCTCCCTCCATCTCCTCCCACTCTACATCCATTTTACTCAGAAAGCTAACAGAATCGTCGGCACAATGGACAAAATGCTAAGCAGCATTTCTTCTGGTTTAACATTCTGAGTTCAAATGCTACCAAGGCTGACTTCGTCTTTCATTACTTCTGGGTCAATAAAATAAATACCAACCAAGCACTAAGGTCAAGGCAATCCATTTAAGCCCAACCGTTAAGATTGCTAGACTTGTGCCCCAAATTTTTTACTGTTATTGTATGCTCAATCGCTTTATGCATCAAACTACTTAGTCTCTCTCTCTCTCTCTCTCTCTTTCAGGTAACTACTGTGAAAACAGCCCCTGTAAGCATGGTGGTACCTGTACCAACCGTGGCAGTGGTTACACCTGTAGATGTTCTTACCAATATAGCGGGGAACATTGTGAAAATTGTGAGTAGTTTTACGTTCTGGCGAAGTCTTTCAAATTCAACATCATCATCATCATCATCATCACCATCATTGTTATCATTGTTGTTGCCTTCATTACCGTTGTTGATGTTATCATTGTCGTCATCATTATCATCACTCTCATCATCATCATCATCATCACCATCATTATCACCAGCATCACCACGACCACTGCTACCACCACCACCTCCATGATGATGATGATATCATCATCATCATCATCATCATCGTTGTCATTGTTGTTGCCTTCATCACCGTTGTTGATGTTGTCATTGTCGTCATCACCATTAGCTTTACCTTTTGCCCCTTTGGAAGTTGAGACACAAAAGTACCATTCCAGACCAGTGGAATTACTGGAGTTACAAGGACATCGTAATAGATTCCTTGTGGTTGTTTCTTCCATTGCTTTTGCATTCTGAGTTCGAATCCCTCCATGGCCTGCTTGAGTAGCAAACTTAAGTCCACCATGTGGCATTACAGGTTGCCCTCTGTTGGGGCAGCCAACAAACCCAACCACCCTGTGCATTTGGAATTGTAGGTACGTGCTTACAATTCACCCTCTAAAGATCTGAATTGTTCTGTCAATTGGTCTGGAGAAACAGATGAGATCTCCTTAGGTCCCTAGTCTGTGGATACTTTCGTCCTTTTTGCACATCTGTCAGTCACAAAAGCCCTGTAAATAAAGCAGCACTGGATTAACCGTTAAGCAAAATAAGTATATGCTTAGGGCATCAAGGGAAGGAGGGGGCACCGCAGAAATGGTAAATGGTTTACAGCACAAAAGAAATCGCTTGAAACTTGCCAAAATAATATTCAGGATTTTTTATCTCTGCTTTTAATGTCCATATTGGTATGAGTTTGACATTTTTTTAAAGAGATACCAAAAAGTGTGTTAGCATTCAATTTCATTTGAATTTCTTATTTATTCACGTTCCACAGTCAATGCCTGCTTCAACTCACCTTGTTTGAATGGTGGAACCTGCAAAACCTTCGAGTATACTTTCCAATGTGACTGTCCATCTGGCTTCACTGGTCATCGATGCAACGTTTGTAAGTACAAATTCTACATATGCCAACGTCTATGAATTCATTAATATAATGGTCTTTAAGGTCACACAAACACATACACAGGCATACTTATGTATATACATATCTATCTGTCTGTCTGTCTGTCTGTCTGTCTGTTTCTCTCTCTCTCTCTCTCTCTCTCTATCTATCTATCTATCTATCTGTCTGTCTTATCTATCTCTTCTGTCTGTCTGTCTGTCTATCTATCTATCTATGTATCTATCTATGTATCTATCTATCTATCTATCTATCTATCTATCTATCTACCTACCTACCTATCTATCTATCTATCTATCTATCTATCTATCTATCTATCTATCTATCTTATTTCTTTATAGCCCACAAGGGGCTAAACATAGAGGGGACAAACAAGGACAGACAATCTGTCTATCTATCTATCTATCTCTGCCTCTCTCTAACACACACACATGCATATATACATCTACATGCACACACACACATATGTTTGTGTTCTTCATATTCTATGTTTATAATGAGTAATTAATAAAGGAATATTCTCACTAGTAACATTGTATTTTCCATTCCTTTCCAGATAATGCTTGTGTCTCTTCTCCCTGCATGAACAGTGGTACCTGCCTCAACGTTGGCAATGACTATACTTGCATCTGTCCCATTGGATACATTGACAATCACTGCAACGTCTGTAAGTAGCAATGACATCTTCTCACTTCTACATCTTCCCACCCCACTAGCACCCGCGTTCCTAACCACCCCAATGTCATTCTCAGTTATAGTCTGTCCTCAGCCCAGATTATTTCCAATGTTACATGGTTACCGGTTAACCATGTATCTCCTCTGCAGCAAGACACCTGTTTTTATCCCTCTGTCACACTCTAACTTCTCTTCACCTGGCACAAAACCATCTCCTTCAGTGCCCCCCCCCCCCCGCCACTTCTCAAAGGATCTTTGCCTTGCAAGCTGTTTGGTGGCCCTGCCAGTGCCGGTGCATCCAGTCCACACTGTAGAGTGGTTAGCGTTAGGAAGGGCATTCAGATGTAAAAACCCTGCCAAAACAGACTGCAAAGCCTGGTGTAGTCTTTTGTCTAACCATCCCTTCTCAAGCCATCCAACCCATGCCAACTTGGAAAACAGATGTTAAATGATGATTATGATAAGATGATGATGATGATGATGTTGCATACTTAGAACATAGGTTAACATAGAATTTAATGGAAGGTTTTAATTTAGATCACTTTAATCCTTTTGTTACCATTTCTCTGTTGCAATTGTTTTAATTAGGCTTGAAAATAATGAAACATTTAATAAGATATCTTTGTTGTTATTAAGCTGACATTTAACTCTTTCCAACCTGGCTGAAACCGGTTCTGGCTCTGAGTACAAATGTCATGTTTTCATAAGTTTTGAATTAAAATCTTCCACCAAACCTTAGTCACAATTTATGTTCCTAACAAAAGTTTAATGATAACGAAATTATTTTACTAAATTCTTTGTTATATTCAAAATTAATTGGATGAAACGCAGAGCATCCCAACAGAAATATGGTAACAAAAGGGTTAAAATATATAATGGAGAAACAATTCTTAACCCTTTTGACACCAACCTACCTGAAACTGCCTCTAGCTCTGTAGTACAAATGTCTTGTTTCCAAAAGTTCTGAATTAAAATCTTCTACCAAATCTTAGTTACAATTTATGTTCCTAACACTAGCTTAACGATAACAAAATTATTTTACTAAATTCTTTGTTATATTTAAAATTAATTGAAAGAAACATGGAGTATCTCAAAATAAATACAGTAACAAAACGGTTAAAACAGGAGAGTTAATATGAAATTTTGATGGATGGTTTCAATTTAGATCAGTTTAAAACAAGAAGTTTGTATTATAGAACCAGGAGGGGTGGTCTTGGATGTATTGGTGTCAGGAATAACATTCAGCTTCAAGAAATTCAACACAAGCCACGTTTCCTTGGTGACCTCAAATGAATCAACGTTTTATTAAATTCTTCTAATTTTGTGGTTTTCTTCATTTAATCTTTTATAGTTGATGTTTGCAATAAACAGCCTTGCAGAAATGGTGGAGTTTGTATAAAGAAAGGCTCTGTTTACACATGTATCTGTCAAATTGGCTTCAAAGGAGACCAATGCGAAATCTGTAAGTAGGAATTTTTGTAACTTTCCAGCAGAATAAATAGCCCATTGACCATTCTAAATCTTTTCTTTTCCCACTGGCTAACTATTTTTTTCTTCTTATTTTTCATTTTTTTGTGTTCTGTTCATATTTCTGTAACTTTTCCATGGCTTCTGTTGATTTTTGGTGGCGCCCTTCATTGTCTTAAAAGATTGGCACACAGAGTCATTGTTCACAGGTCCCTCATGTCTGAGAACCCAATTACAATCTATGTCTGTGGTGGTTTGTTGTCAATAAATTCTGTACACCCAAATGGATTCTAGAGGCCCTAATAAATTTTAGAGGCCCTAATAGATTCTATAGGCCCGCCAAGTCTAGGAACCCCTTGACAATCTATGGTTTGTTGCCAATAAATAACTATTATAGACTCAAGTGGATTTGCCCAGAGGCCCCATGATCGCATTGCTCATCTAAATAAGTTATGGTTTGTTGTGAATAAAAAGGAACAGGCCATAATGCATTGATTTGCTTGGGGCCCCCACACATCTAAGAGCTCTTTGCTAATTTATATACAGTGTGATATGCTGCCAATAAATAAATACTACAGGCCACAGTGAATTTTCTTAGTCTGGAAGTCTCATGGACCAAGAAGCCTGTTGCTAATCTCCATATGCTTTGTCAGGAGAACTATAATATTGTTGAGATGGCCCTAGTTGCACCAACAAAGCCTTTTAGCTCAGGTTTAACATTCAAATGTTCTGGTTGGGTGTCAGTTGGGTGTCACAATAATCACACACTTGTGTAGGAAGAATATCTGAAAAGGTCACCAGCAGTGCCTCTTGTATCTTGACTGTTGTAATTTAAAAAAATATAAGGGGCCAGGACTGCTACTTTTAGAGCATGGACTAAATGCAATACAATGTTTAATTCTTTTGATAAGCAAGTCCTTATGAGATTAATTTGACCAATTGAATTTTGTTATTGGGCTAATAATATACTGGAGTTTGTCTAGTCAGTGATGACCCTTCTTTACAAAATTTGCTCCTAACCCTATATTAATTGAAAAAAAAAAATATTTTGTTAAATGTAAATGTTTATTTTTTAATTTCCAGATGATTACTGTTCGACGAAACCTTGCAGAAATGGTGGGAAATGTGTTGCTAAAGAATACGCTTACCACTGTGAATGTTCCTCAGGTTACAGTGGCAGTAATTGTGAATACTGTGAGTATAAATGTATTCATTATAATAAATGTTATTTTCCTATTAGTCTATTGATATATCTATCTGTCAATTACTTTATAAATTGCGAACTCTCTTGCCGTATGCGACAGGTGAGGGTTCTGCAATTTCTTACTAAAGATCTACACAGATGATTTGTTTACAGCAACCAAAGGTGTGTAGTTTACATTAGTTCACTCCTTCCATTAACCTGAACAGGTGTACAGAGTGTCACGTGTTAGATGTGGAAGTGAGCACTGAATAATGGTAAATGAAGTGTTTTGCACAAGAAGACAACTTTATTTATAAATAACATTTGTACATATATGTGGGGGAATTTATTTTAAAGTTTATTAGGTGATCCATTATCCATCTGTCAAGGCATGAATGCTGAAGTCCCATTGTGAGTAAGAACAGAGTGGATGGTGTTTACCTTGATAAAAGTTGTGCTCTAAGTACAGCTGCACAAGACCTGATGTGCAAATCCCTTCAATAGGAACACCCTACTTGCGCTCTTGTGAGATGCCAGCTACTACAGAAAAGGAAGAACCACAAATGGCTATGACATGGATATTCATGGAGAGTGTCTGAATTGAGGTATTTCAAAAATAAAGTGAAGTGAATGATGTGGTCACAGAACACTGAAGGCACAAGTGCTACTGGGCCAGGCACATTGCAAGGCAGATCCATGTAGTTCTCAAGTGGGATCCAGGAGATAGGAAGAGACCAGTAGGGAGACCTACAAGATGATGGGAAGACAACACAGTCATGGATAAGAACATCCGAGAGACTTGTTGAAGACAAAGATTAAAAGTATTAAGACCACTTCTCTGGTTTCTTAGTGTTTTTATTCTCAGCTGAATTTCAAATATGGAGAGAATTAGAAAAACTTCTGCTAAAATCTGGCCGAACTGAAAACAGATCAACCAATCAGAACAAAGAGAATTTAGTACAGAACCTAGGCTGTCTATAAATGTCTTTTCAGTGATGGTTGTTATTTTACATAATGTTTTGAGTATGTTTTCCCCATTTTTTTTTACCATGACGATCACAGTTCTTAGTAGTAGTAGTAGTAGTAGTAGTAGTAGTATCAAATAAAAAATTTTGATGTCTATTTGTTTCCTTCTCTTTGTTTTATAAACTGACCATTTTTATATTTTGTCTTTTCCAGTCAATGTCTGTTATTCTCTTCCCTGCCAGAATGGTGGTACCTGCATGATGATTGGCAACAGGTTCCAATGTATTTGCAGTCCTGGGTACGAAGGAGACCTTTGTTCTGAAAGTTCGTACCACCAAATATTTAATCTTTTTGCTTGTCTCCACTCTCGGCTTTGTCCGTCCATCCGTCCGTCTGTCCACAAGCCTGTATGCATGGATGAACGGACAATACATGTGTTTATTGAAATGCATATGTATGTATGCATATCCGTGTGTGTGTGTGTGTGTGTGTATGTGTGTGGTGTCTGTCTGTCTATGTCTGTCTGTCTATGTCTGTCTGTCTATGTCTGTCTGTCTATGTCTGTCTGTCTATGTCTGTCTGTCTATGTCTGTCTGTCTATGTCTGTCTGTCTATGTCTGTCCGTCTGTCTGTTTGTCTGTCGTCTGTTTGTCTGTCGTCTGTCTGTCTGTCTAGTCTACCTACCTACCTACCTACCTACCTACCTACCTACCTACCTACCTACCTACTTACCTGTCTGTCTGTCTGTCTGTCTGTCTATCTATCTATCTATCTATCTATCTAAGTATCTATCTATCTATCTATCTATCTATCTATCTATCTATCTATCTATCTATCTATCTATAACTGTTTAACTTGTTTCAGTCATTTGACTGTGGCCATGCTGGAGCACTGCCTTTTAGTCGAGCAAATCGACCCCAGGACTTATTCTTTGTAAGTTACGGGGACGTAAACATACCAGTAACGGTTGTCAAGCGATGTTGGGGGGACAAACACAGACACACATATATATATATACATATACATATATACGACTGGCTTCTTTCAGTTTCCGTCTACCAAATCCACTCACAAGGCTTTGGTCGGGCCGAGGCTACAGTAGAAGTCACTTGCCCAGGGTGCCACACAGTGGGACTGAACCCGAAACCATGTGGTTGGTAAGCAAGCTACTTACCACACAGCCACTCCTGCGCCTATAAGGCAGCGTTCTATAAAAATAAGAATCCTCCTACAGCATTAGCACCATATCTCTGTCCATTTTGAATATAACATATGAGGAAAAATTTCTTTCTCAACTTTTCCCATCCATACAGAAAGAAGCCCTACAAAAATATCCCCAAATTCCATTGTCTTTTAATCACATTGTTAGCATATCAACTAAACTTCACTGTTCTTCCTCTTTTCAGTCAATGTTTGTGATCCAAACCCCTGTTTCAACGGTGGTACCTGTATATCTAATGGCAACTCATTTTTATGTATTTGCCCAACTGGCAGCACTGGTCAGAAATGTGAAGAATGTAAGTATCCCATTTCTGTTTTTCTTGTCTTTCTGTTTCACTTTTGTTTGTTTCTGTTTCCATAGATACAACAGTTATAACATAACCTGTACATCACCTACTCTACAACACAATCACCACCCAACCCTACAATACATATCACAACTTATACATCACAGTCACCACCATATACTGCAGCATATACTGCACCATATACTGCAGCATATACTGCAGCCTGTATGATGAGCTTACTTTCAAAACCAGATATATGCATCAGAATGAATTTTTAGTACCATATTTTAACCCTAATTTTGGGGCTTAAAATTTAGAAAAATGGTTTTGTAAGGGAATATGATACTAACCATGGATAAGAAATTCTCATATTTTTTTCACCTACTTTTTGACAAAAAAGGGTTCCGTGTACACATTAAAATATGGTAATTATTTAAAACAACTTGAATATATCTGATTTTGATTGGAAGACTAAGATTTGCCTATTGTCTATATGGCACCTGTCCCAGTTTGACTGAAAAAAATTTCATGTGCGTAAAGCCAACAGCTTGCAGATTGCGTTTTAATGGTTATCATGAAATTGACCAAATTTGTTCTTACACTGGTTTTGAAAATAAGCTCCTCATATATCAAAGCTCTGGATTAAGCGGTACGCAAAATAAGCATGTGCTTATGGCATCAAAGAAAGGAGGGAGCACCACAGAAATGGTAAATTGTTTATGGCACAAAAGAAATCACTTTAAACTTTGCTAAAATAATGTTCGGGATGCCTTTATGTCTGCTAAGTATAGATGCAGATGTGTTACCTAAGATTAATTTTGAGGATTTGATCAAAGACTTAGCAATTCAAAAAAGTAGGAGGTAACTTTTCAAATATAAATAAAGTGGAAGTATACAAAAATAAACATTATTTTCCCTCTTACTGTTTTGTTTCGTTTAGAAAAATAAAAATTGATTTTATCGTTTGTTATTGTTTATATTTTAAGAATTACATAATCTTTTATGGGGGAACCAAAATCTTTTAAGTGCTTAGGGCCTTAACGGGTCTTAATCCAGCCCTGCATATATCGCATACTCTTGTCAGTCTTAGAAGGATGAAAATCAAATCTGACCTCAGCAGGATTTAATCTCAGAATGTAAAGAATCAGAACAAATAGTTTCAAATTTTTGGCACAAGGCCAGCATGTTTGGGTAGATGGGTAAGTTTATTACATTGACCCCAGTTCTTGATTGGTACTTAATTCATTGACCCCAAAAGGATGAAAGGCAAAGTCAACCTTGGTGGAATTTGAATTCAGAACATAAAGACAAGCAAAAATACCACTAAGCATTTTATCAGATGTGCGAATGGTTCTGCTAGCTGGCCACCTTAAAGAACCAGGACAACTATGACCAAATTCTTCTTCCAATCCATAAATCTCATCCAATAATTCTTTCTATAAAAAAAAAAATTCCAAACAAATGATAAACAAATTCTTTGAAATATTCACCATATTATTTTTTTCTGTTTCTTTGACTTTTTGGATTTAAAAAAAATCTTCTCTTTTATCTCTTCCATTGCAGTCAATCCTTGTCTGTCTAATCCTTGTAAGAATGGTGGAACATGTACCAATGATGGCGTTAAATATCATTGTACCTGTGTGAATGGTTTCTCTGGAGTTCATTGCACAAACTGTAAGTTCCTTTATCCTGATTTCTGTCACTTTATTCATGTATATATATATATATACACATCTCAGACAACAGTTTCATATATATATATATATATATATATACACAGGGTGTGGTGAATATATTGTCATCTAAATTACCCAAAATTGAAAATAACACTGACATCTCATTTTAAAGATATATTTACCAAAATTATATCAAAATATCTTGAAATACTAAAGAGTAAATTTATTCAATAAAATCGCCATTGGCTTCAACCACAGCTTCCAGATGACTTTGGAATCTCCTGCAACTCTTCTGGATGGTCTCCTTGTTTAAGTTGGTGAATGCTGCCATAACCCTTGCCTTTGGTTCATCTTTGGTGTTACAAGGAGTTTTGTTGGTCTCTCACTCAACTGTGCCCCACACATAATAATCAAGGGGGTTGCAGTCTGGGGAGTTAGGTGGCCAGATGTTAGGGGTGGTATGGTCACAGAAATTGTCTGACAGTCATGACTGGGTTCTCCTGCTCATTTGGCATGGTGCAGAGTCCTGTTGCCAGACATAGGGTCTTCCAGCAGCCACCATCTTCACCCAGAGCAGCTCTGCCTCCACCAGGCACTTGATGTAGGCCTCCGTGTTGAGTGTGAGGTTGTGTGGGAAGATGAATGGAGGCATAACGTCACCATCACTAATGATCACTCCAAATACCATGATGTTGACTGGATGTTTGATTTTTATCACTCCTGGTACATGTTTTGGGGACACAGCAAGCCAACGATTGTTCTGTGTGTTCACCATCTGTTTGTATTGGAGCTTCCAACATGAATGCCAAGCAGTACAGCATGTTGTTTCCAAAATTTCTAGCAGAGTGAATTACATCATGGTGCTGTTTTTCTCACAGATGGTGCCTTACTGATCCTACTATACTGTGTAGTTGACAAAATCATAAACAAACAATGTCAATGCATGAAATTAAAAATATTAAATGATGACGATTTATCCATCGCATCCTGCATACATATATGTGTGTATATATATATATATGTGTGTGTGTGTGTATGTGTGTGTGTGTGTGCGTGTGTGTGTGTGTATGTATGCACACACACCCACACACACATACACACACATAAGTAAGCACATAAGTGCAAAACAAGTTTGAAAAAATGGTATTTGAATACCAAAAGGTAGAGTAATATACGATTTTATTAAACCAATAAACAATAGAGACCAGTCTGTATTTACCACAACTCTCAGATGAACATTGAAGCAAAACTCTGAGTAACAGGTTGTGAAGTTTTTTTCTTGTGGTTAACAAAATAGCATATATACAGGCATATACATACATATATATATATATATATATATACATACATATATATATATACATCATTGTTGAACATCTATTTTCCATGCTGGATGGTTTGACAGGAGGTGTCAAGCCAGAGGCTTGACACCTTTCCTAATGTCTACTACTTCACAGAGTATTTCTTTTATGTGGCACCAGCATGTTTGCTTTGTACATTGGTGCTGACATGGGTGCTCTTTATGCGACACCAACTCACACACACATGCTCACACACACACATGCACGTGCTCACACACACATATACACATGCTCACACATATACACATATACACAGTGTTTACGTTCTTTGTTCATATTGGTTCATCTGCCACCATTCTTCTCTCTTCCAGTTGACAACTGCCATTCCAATCCTTGTCAAAACAATGGTAAATGTGCTACAGTTGCTAATGGCTTCAGATGTGTCTGTGAACCTGGCTATTGTGGAACCTTATGTACAAACTGTAAGTATTGAGGCTTTGTTTATTTCTTCAAATCTGTCATGTTTTGGTCTGTATTGCTTTTGGTCTATTTCGTAGTTGGCTTGGCTTTGCCTTGGGTCCTAGATTCCTAACAGTCGAAGGAGCACCATTATGAAGTATAGTGAGACCAGTGGTGGATTAGAGAGAGAGAGTGTGTGTGTGTGTGCATGTATGAGAGAGAAAGAGTGGGGGAGCAAGAGGAAGAGAAAGAGTGAGAGGGAGAGGGTAATGGAGAAAATAGAGGGATAAATAGGGGAATAGACTGACAGATGAAAAGATGACTGGATGAGTAGATAGAAAGATATTTATCTGTATTTTCATTTCTTTTGTTATCAGAGATAAAATCTAATTAAAAAATATTCACAAATCGTTGACATTTTTTTTCTTTGTGAAATTTCCAGACAACCCCTGTTACTCATCCCCATGCAAAAACTTTGGAAAATGTATTGGTCGAGGAAGACACTATGAATGTTCCTGTCGGATGGGATTCTCTGGCAGCCACTGTGAAGAATGTAAGTAGCATCTCTTAACTTTACATCTTCTTCATACACATGCACTTATGTACATTTATACATACATATATATACACATATTTATCTCCTGCTCTCTCTTTTTTTCTCTCTCTATGTATATGTATATATATATATATATATATATATATATATATATATATATATATATATATATATGTATATATATATATAATGATTCACAATCAAAGGTGAAGAAATGGCATACTCTAAATGAATAAGGTGAGGTAATCCAATGGTTGAAAGAAATCCACGAATTAGGTACTCCAAATAAGTTGGAAGGACAGGGGTGCGTGTTTGTGTACAGTAAATAGTTAATTTAAAAAAAACGGAGAATAAGACAAGAAAAAAAATCAACAGAGAAGGAAAAGAGTGGTTGTTTTACATTTTGAGCATAGCTCTTCTTCAGTAACAGGAAACAAGAAAATCCAAAGGAAAAAGAAGACGGAAGAAAAAAATCGCCAACACTCCCCATGTAGTTACATTATATATATATATATATATATATATATATATATATGCATGTACATGCATACATAAATACACATGTACACATGTATATCTTTCTCCCATACATGACAAACATACACTATTGGCAATGTTAGAGCACAAGGGGAAAATCTTCCCTGTATTTGTTCCAATTCCTTGTGTCGTGAGTTCAAATGCCACCATGGCCTACTCAGATGGAAAACTTAATTTATCATTTCATTTAACACCACCACCAGGCACCCTGGGTACCTCTGGCAGAATCCATTGTTCTGGAAGCATTACAACAAAGCCTCCAGTTTCAGGATCCCCTTAAAATCCCCTTTCAACACTCACTAGCCTTGGAGTTTAGTTTAAGCCCTTCACTTCTTATGAGTCATAAGTCATCAAGGACTTTTCCCCACTGTCCTTAACTCTGGGCCATCTTTACTGTTTCTTTCCAGTTGGAAGACTTGTACCCTCCTTTTGGATTTTGCTATACTTCATCATGTTTCCCACCAGGAAAAGCCTTCCTCTCTTAAGCAAGGTGTAGCAAGATTCTAAAGTCAGGGGGAACAAGCACATAAATAAAAGGTGCCGTGACACATACCAAATGATTTTTAAACTCATTGATTACACATTTTATAACACATTTGAAAAATGTGCCTGGTGGGTGTGGTCACTCCCCTTGCTATTTCGTATGTTGGGCTGTTTGGCTTTATGCAAACCTATTTTTACTTCTGGAAAAAGGTGTTTCATGATAGTCTGGCCTTTATCCTTTGCCTTTTCCCACATGGAAGTCCTTACAAGGAGCTTCTACTCTGCCAGAAATAGCACCCAGTATCATTGAAGCAAACAAGCTACCACATCACAACACAGACTCAACCTTGTGGTGACATCTTGTCAAGAACTTAATAAAGCTACCCTTTCCATCTGACAAAAAAAAATATATAAAAAATACAATTTGGAGCTAAAATTTTCCTGTGATCTCATGTGAATAATCTCAAGATAATATGTCTTCTGCCTTTTTGTGTATTTTTCAGATAATCCCTGTTTTTCATCCCCATGCAGAAACAGAGGTGCCTGTACTAGTATGAACACCACTTACACTTGCTCATGTACTTCAGGTTATATTGGAAAGCAATGTACAGTGTGTAAGTATATAAACAACAAGCATTTCATCAACCTTTGATGGTTTTCTACAATTGTCTTAAAGACATTGGTAAAATGGTAGAACTTAGAATTATAATAACAAAGTAACTAATTACCATTATCATTATCGTTGTTTTTTTCTTTGCAATGCCACTGGTGCCAAAAGGTGGCGAGCTGACAGAAAGGTTATTCTTCACTGGCAATGTTTGTGTAAGTGAAAATTAGACAAATCCTGATATTAAAGATTATCTAAAAACCATCAACTGTTCATGAACATGACCACCACCACCACCATCATGGTCATCATTTAACATCTGCCTACTATGCTGATATGGGTTAGACGGTTTGACAGGAGTTGGTTAGGTTGAAGACTGTACCATGCTTCACTGTCTGTTTTTGGCCCGGTTTTTAAAGCTGGATGCTCTTCCTAAAACCAAACGCTCTGCAGAGTTGGCTTTTAATTGCCAACAAATTCATTGAACTTGAATTTTTTTTAAGAAAAGGTCCTAAGGCCCACAGGGAGCACCTTAGTAGTCCCCTTATTGATTGTGATTCCCATATTTATCAACACATGGTGAATATAAAAGATCTGAAAGGGAATCACTAATAATGAA
>NC_142947.1:45457835-45545335 GCF_046866305.1 Octopus bimaculoides | reverse complement strand
CCTTAGAAAAAATAGTAGAAAACATTTTGGCTGATGCTCTACCGATTCTATCCAAGATTTATTTGGTGATAATAATTTTCTTTGATTGATGATGTATCAAATGCTGTTTATCATTTATTTCATTTATTTATTATTTTTTTGCTTTTCTATTTTGCAGTCGATGCTTGCGGCTCTAATCCTTGTCACAATAATGGTATCTGCTCCAAACAAGGTCTCTCCTTCGTATGTTCTTGCAAAGAAGGTTACACTGGAGTCCAGTGCACAGAATGTAAGAGTTCTCACCTCATTCAATAGTTTTGACCTCTTTCCACACACACACAAACACACACACACACATACAAATTATTGCACACAAACACACACACACACAAATTATTGCACACACACACACATGAATTAATACACATACACACAAATGCAAGCACATGTACATATACACACACAAACTTATGCACACATACACGTACATTATTGCACACACATGTACATATGCACACACACACACTCACACAAATTAATGCACACATGCATACACATACATACACTATTGCACACACACACACACACACACACACCAACTATTGTGTGCATATATGCGCATGGACACAAACACACAAACTAAAACGTACATGCACACAAATTAATACACACACACACGTATAGACTAATGCACACACATGTAGATATGCACACAAGCACATGTACACAAAATAATGCACACACACACATGCACACAAGCTAATACACATGCATTATAATACATACATACATCTACATATATACACACACAATTAAAAGGGTAAAGGTTTATCAATTTATTAATTTATTAGTAAATTAACAATTAATAATTTTTACCAAGCCCTTTGGGATGTAAACACTATAATCGGTGAAGAACTTATTTAAAAGTTCTTATACGTTTATAAACATCTGTTGGAGTTTCAGCATTTTAGCTGCTATTTCTGAACTTCAGTATGTGGTGAAGCAACTGTTGCTGATCCCTTAATTATATACACTCACATGCATATATACATTTATGTATATAAATATTTATTCACCCCAATATTTTACAGTTGATCCCTGCTATTCCACTCCATGTATGAACAGTGGATCCTGCTCAAAGACTGAAAGTGGTTACCAATGTTCTTGCCTTCAAGGATTCAGTGGACACCAATGTCAATCATGTAAGTTATAAAACTTCTTGCATTTTATATAATCCCCCCCCCCCCATTTCTCTTCACATAATCTATTTCTCCCATTCAGTCTAGAAACCTTATCATTTTTTTTTGTCTTTGTCTTTCATGTCAGCTCGTTTATACCCCCAACAGCTTATACTACTGATGTTGCCAAATTGAACAATATTATCAGAAGGTGTTGAAATTGTAATGATATTTGGTTGACAACTGATGAGGGCCTGAGCATGTATATGCCCATTTGTGTGTGTTTTCCCTGTTTTTCTGTATTCTCCTTTGTTGTTCCCCTATTCTACATATTATATATTTACTAATTCCTAAAATTTCATCATCAAACTACTGTTGTGTAACTTTAGGTTAAGCCCTGCTTCAGCAAGTTTACGATCAACAGTATTTCAGTTCTGACTCTCTCATTCCACTTTGTATCTTCGGGTCTATGGTGTACAATGTGTCCTTCTGTTTTTAAGATAATGAGTGTACAGCTTGAGGGAGATTTGGTTGTTATTTCTTGCAGCATGAGAAGTTATGAAATATTGATGTGTAGATGAATATGTGACAGTGTGTATGTGTGTGTGTGTGTGTGTGTGTGTGTGTGTGTGAGAGAGAGAGAGAGAGAGAGAGAGAGAGAGAGAGAGAGTAAGAGTGAGTGAGAAAGAGACATAATTGTTGTTAGTGTTGTTGTTGTTAAGATGAACAGAAGTCAATAAAAACAAGGAAAACAATGTAAATAGATTAAAGTCATTGTTTGTCTGCTTTTTGTTTGTTTGTTTGTTTGATTTTTACATTTTTTTCTCCGTTTTGAATTTGTAGTCGATGCCTGCTACTCCAATCCTTGCCAGAATGGTGGAACATGTCAGACCTCTGGTTCAAACTACAGATGTATCTGTGCTGCAGCTTACAGTGGAAAAATATGTAGTGATTGTAAGTAATCAATAAATCTATGTATCTCTCTCTCTATCTATGTATGTATCTCTCTCTCACTCTCTCTTTCTCTCTCTCTCTTTCTCTCTCTCTCTCTCTCTCTCTCTCTCTCTATTTCTCTGCTTATCTATCCATTCGTTTATATACATGTTTCTACATTTTAACTGCAACGGTTATCATATACATGTTTTGTCTTGGTATAAAAGATAGGTTACAGCAGATATTCTATTTAAAGCCACAGATTCGCTGGTCAGTTGTTTGACCTTAACCAGTTGAACATGTTCCTTGGTGGCCGACAATATGTGCATCTCAGATCACGAGCAGGTGGAGTGGGGGGTATCATAGCCATGTGTTGAGAGGAATTATTTGGGGTTTAAATAATTTACTTCTGGAAACATGGGAGTTTCATTCATCATCTTTGAACGACCCTTATTCATGGACCTTTTAAGCAGGATGGGAAATTTGACTTTCTACAAAAGGCGCAAGGCCTGAAATTGTTCGGGAGGAGACTAGTCGTTTACATTGACCCCAATATTTCACTGGTACTTAATTTATCAATTCTGAAAGGAATTTGAACTCAGAATGCGGCAACAGATGAAATACTGTTAAGCATTTTATCTAGCGTGCTAACGATTCTGAACACTAATAATCCTTCCTGCTATAGGAACAAGGTTTTGTGGGAGGGGACCAGTCGATTAGATCGACCCCAGTATGCAACTGGTACTTAATTTATCGACCCCAAAAGGATTAAAAGCAAAAAAGTAACACTTATAACAATTCCTGCCTTATTATATCAATTGATCATACTGGTGTTTGTAAAATAAAAGATTTCCAATTATATTTTGAATGTCCTTTCACATGACTTGTCTTGTGATTTTCAGTCGACCCCTGCTATTCTCAGCCTTGCAAGAATGGAGGTTCCTGCTCCAGAGTTGGTGACACCCACAAATGTTATTGTACTGCAGAATACACTGGAAGTGAATGTACAGAATGTAAGTGTGACACTGTTTAATATAGTCTTTTGTTTCATTCATTCGTTCAGCTTTACTTTTTTATTTTTTCATGCTAGCATGGGTAAGATGAATACATGATTAATGCATTCATTATAACCAGATACCCTTTCTGTTGCTAATCCTTATTTGTTATGCAAGGAACGAATCTCTTATTCCACTTATATTTAAATATAGGTTTCAAATTTTGGCACAAGGCCTTCAATTTCAGGGGGAAGGTTTAAGTCAATTACATTGACCCCAGTGTTCAACTGGTACTTATTTTATAGACCCCAAAAGGATGAAATGCAAAGTCGACCGTAGCTGAATTCGGACTCATAATGTTGTTAGGCATTTTGCTCGGTGTGTTAACGATTCAGCCAGCTCACCACCTTAATTAATTATTAAGTATTAAAAAAAAATAATTTCCAACTCGTTATTATAAAATATTCTTGATTCCAAATTTGTCATCTTATATTTGGCAATTTTCCTTCAATTCCCTTTGTGTTTGCAGATAACGCCTGTTTCTCAGCACCATGCCAAAATGGTGGAACCTGTACCAATACTGGCTACTCCTTCACTTGCAATTGTCAAATCAACTATTCCGGTGAACAATGTGAACTCTGTGAGTAATCATAAACAACATATAACCATTTCTTTAGTTTCGAGATATTCTTCTACATTCCTTTTCCGTTTTACCATATTCTTACATATCCTGCTTACATTTACCATATTCCTCTAAATTCCATTTTACTATACCTCTATAATCTATTCTACCATATTCTTATAAATCCTGCTTTAATTTACCATCTATCCACCCATTTTTTTCACCCACTATTCCAGGGAGGGTAGTATCCCGAAGCATCCACAGGGTCCTATCAGAAGCAATGATCATTGAACTTTCTGGAGAGAATCCTAGGCATGTCCAACTAAGACTAATGATATTATCCAACCATTTTGTTCTTGGTTGGTGGACATAAAGAATGTGGACCCCCTCCCCATCCCCATTTCGTTTTTTTCTTTTTTTACAGAATCCCCCATTTTCGAGTACGGAGATTCTGATTCTGCAAAAAAAACAAAAAACAAAAAAAAAACAGCATTTAAAAATTTTAATTTACTATTTTCCTCTCAATTCCAATTCACTACATTGCAATATTCTTTTATAATTCTTTATGTCCTGCCACAATTTACTATATTCTTCTAAATTCCATTTACTATATTCCTTCATATTCTTTTTTACCATATTCTTAATGACCCTGCTATAAGTTACCACATTCCTGTGAATTTCCTTTTCTACATTCCTCTATATTCTCTCTTACTGCATTCTTAAATACTTTGCTGTAAACTACCACATTCCTGTAAGTTCCCTTTAACTACATTCCTCTATATTCTCTTTTACCATATTCTTAATAACCCTGCTGTAAGTTACCACATTCTTGTATATTCTCTTTTCTACATTCCTTTATATTCTGTTTTACCATATTCTTCTACAAGCTATATAATTTTCTATTCTGTGTCACCAAATTCAATATTCTTTTTCACCCTATCCTTTTGTATACCATTTTGCTCTTATTCCTACTGATATAGGCAGTGAATTGACTGACAGTTGAATAGCATAAAGTGTGTTGGGTGTGCAGAGCCCACAGGGTGGCCATGTAACATACATGCATATAATGTAGTTGTCCCTATAAATATTTGTTGTAGTGGTGGCCATGTGATGAATAAAGAAATGAGCCAGCCAATAAAGCGACTGCACAGGTCAGCCAATTGGGTTGTCATGCAGGGTAACCAAAAGCCATGCTTTGCCATTGTTGGCAGAATCATTAGAATGATGGATAGAATACCTCATGGTATTTATTCTGAATCATGGCACTCTGAGTTCAAATCTTGCTAAGCTCAACGTTATCCTTTCGAGATTGATATATATGGACCAATCCATGGTGGTTGATTGATGGAACTGTAAAATGTTGGGCCAGCTGTTTTGCAGTATCTGTTTTGGTTTTTTTGCTTTCTGGGTTCAAATCTTACTATGACCTACCAGGGGGCTAAGTTTAACACTACCATCAGGCACCTTCGGAATCTTTAGCAGAGTCCAGTCTGTTGCAAATATTCAGACCATGTTTTTGATGTGAAGACACCCTGCTTCCTACAGTATCGAGGGGCCCCTGTTAAAGGGTCAGAGGCACTGCCCTTCCCTCCTGAAAATAATTCTTCTTTTTTTTATATATTTTATATATTTCTTGTTGATCTTTAGATTTTATTTTAGAATTAACACGTTTGTCTCTTGTCATTTTTCTTTCGATTTTTCTTTTTAACACTTGCAAGAATTCTCTTTATTCTTCAGTTAATTTCTGTAATTCCCAACCTTGCTTAAATGGTGGAACATGTAAAAACAGAGCAAATGGCTATATCTGTGACTGTATTGAAGAATACTTAGGTAAACGATGCAATCTAGGTGAGTACCAAATCCATCTGGAATTTAACTGTCTTTAGACTAACCCCTCCTTAAAACACCACTATTCCATTATACACACAAATGATATAGTAAGTATTATGTAGTATATATATTATATAATAGATACACACACACACACACAAATATATATATATATATATATATATATATATATTTATATATATACAAGAATAAGGGCAGGGAATCATCAATTAATAATAGAATTAATAATTAACAATTTTGCCAAGTAGTTCAGTATGAAAAAACCTTTATCGGTAAAACCATTTATCATCATAAATATACAGGGATTAGCATTGAGTTGCTTCTCCAACATACTGAAAATTTAGAAATAGCAGTCAAAGAACTACTGATTCTAAACTACAAATTTTTCTCTAAATGGATGGCGATATTTGTGGCACACATAGAACAAAAAACCGGAGGGGAAAGCATAAACAAAACAAGTCTTTAGTTAATCGGATACGATTGTTTCATGGTTAAGAGAATGAAAATTTCCCTATTCCAAATCATCAGTCCGATATTCTGATAAATTTGAAAGTGTCTCTAAAAAAATTCACGGTAATTTTTGGCCATGCGACACCAAAAATCAACGATAAGAAAGGCACTTACGAATTCATATATATATTTATATAAATCATTTATCAGGTCATCCCGTAAGTTCTGTCTGAATTTTGAATAAAGAAAACAAGTGATCAAATGTTATATTTAATTGAAATTTAAATCATCAATGTACTTTCCCTGATTATCTATGACTTCCTTTCATCTATTTACTCCTTCTGGAGTCGATAAAATAAGTACCAGTTGAACACTGGGATTGATGTTATTGACTTACCGCCTTCCCTGAAACTGCTGGCCTAGCGTCAAACTTTGAAATCGATATCTTTAATAAGTGATCAATAAGTTGTGTACACAGAGGACCAATGAGGTCAACCAGCGTTTGTTAAAACTAGGGTCACCTATATTGTTGTTGTCTTGTTTTATTTTTAGGAACCTGTCCTGAAATCGATGCTGATAAAGTCATCCAACATAATGGAACATGCTACTATCTCTTTGGACACGGTAAAACTGACAGAAAGTCATATGAAGGTGCAATGAACAGATGTTGTAGTTTGAAGGGAAATGTAGTCTGGCTGGAAAGTTCCTTTGAATTGAATTATGTTGCAACACATTTACTTGATGGTAAGTTAAAGAATTTTTGAAGAATTATTTTCATTGAGAATTGAAATATTGACTGAGAAATGGAAAAATCTTTAATGTTCCATTTGAAGACTTTGTTGTAAAACTGAAAGTCTTATAGGAATTAGGTGATATCGCATCACTCTTGTTTCAAAGTAAATTAATCAAAAATCTTTTGAAGAAATTATTTTCATTGGGAATCAAAATATTAAATGGTAGAACCGTTAGTACATATGTCATAATACCTAGCATTGTTTCTGCTGATTCTTTATGTTCTGAGTTCTAATAACCCTGGGATGACTTTGCTTTTCGTTTATAGCCACAGTCATGGTTGTGTGGTAAGAAGTTTGTTTCCCAACTACATGGTTCTGGGTTCAGTCCCACAACGTGGTACCTTGGGCATATGTTGTCTGCTATAGCCTCGGGTTGACCAAAAGCCTTGTGAGTGGATTTGATAGATGGAAACTGAAAGAAACCCATTGCATGTGTGTATGTATGTATGTGCGTGTGTGTCTTTGTGTCTGTGTTTGTCCCCCACAAATGCTTGACAACCGATGTTGTTATGTCTACATCCCTCATAACTTACCGATTCAGCAAAAGAGACTGACAGAAAAATTACCTGGCTGAACAAAAGAATAAGTACAGGGGCTGATTCATTTACCTAAACACAATCGTCAAGGCTGTGCCCCAGCTTGACCACAGTCTGATGATTTAAACAAGTACACCATACAAAATATCAAAAATTCTTTGATATCCCAGATTCTGCTGCAAAAGCAGAAGCTAAATGTTAATTGCTGATAACAGTTTAGAAATTTCATCCAGTTCTTCAGAGTCTTGAGGATAACCCCAAATTTCGGTATTCTTACACTAACATTCCTTACTTTACCTTGTGTTTGGCACCAGCCTTGCAATTTCCTTTCAGTTCTTCTCAAGTTGATACATTCTTTTTTTAATAATCTTTTCTCCAGGAATGGCTTCCCAGACTGATACTTGGGTTGGCGCCAAGAAAGTGCACAGCCATTTCGAATGGGTGTCTTGTGGAACACCTTATAAACATGTAAAGAACAACCTTTGGTATTCAGAACACCCAAAACCTTCTTCTAACGTTGCTTTCATTGGGAAGAGAGTAGATGGATCCCATCTTTACAGCTCCTGTGCCAACAAAGAATCCAAGCCTTACATCTGTGAGAGTAAGTATAATTGATTTATGCAAATATATTTGAATAATTATGATGGGGTATGATAATTTCAAGATGGCTGAAAAACATGGATATGTATGTATGTGTATGTATGTATGCATATGTATGTTTGTGTATTTATGTGTATGTATTTATAAATATGTATGTGTGTGTGTATGTATGCATGTATATGTGTATGTGTGTATGTGTGTGTGTATGTATGCATGCATCTGTGTATGTATATATGTATGTATGTGCATATATGTATGTAGTATGAATGTGTGTATGTATGCATGTATGTATGCATGTATGTATGCATGTGTCTGTTTGATGTATGTGTATGTGCACATATGTATGTAGTCTGTGTGTGTGTGTGTGTGTGTGTGTGTAAATAAGAAAGTGTAATGAAAATAGAAAGTTTGTAGTTTCGAGTAAAAGCGTTTATTTTTTCAAGGATAATAAATAAATAATATTAAAAAATAGAATTTTCCAAAAATGGAAGCAAGAATAGAGACAAAAATTTTTATAAAAAGTTTTGTTTACAAAGAAAAAAATAAAAGAAACCTGGAGATTAATTAAAAAATTGTTTTCCACTTTACAGTCTGTGCCCAAGGATTTTTCGGTGATATGTGCCAATCAAGATGTCTCCATTGCCGAGATAGCGTAGGATGTGAACCTCGTACTGGATATTGCCGTTTTGGATGTCTTGACGGATGGACAGGTGAAAGATGTAATGTTAAGAAAACAGGTGAGACTGAAATTATTTTATAGTCATTAGAATGACATCAGTTTTCCTTGAAATATAGTTGTTGGACACTATAAACAAGAATTAAATGCATATTTAAGATATTTTATTTTAGCAGTGTAGCTATTTAAATGAGGACCTTTATTTTGTGGGTTCATTAGGTGATGTGTTTAACCCTTTCGTTACTGTATTTCTGTTGAGATGCGCTGTGTTTCTTTCAATTACTTTAAATATCACAAAGAATTTAATAAATTAACTTAGTTATCATTCAGCTAGTGTTAGGAACATAAATTGTGACTAAGGTTTGGTGGAAGATTTTAATTCAAAACTGATGGAAATAAGACATTTGTACTACAGAGTCAGAGGCAGTTTCAGCCGGGTTGGTAACGAAAGGGTTAACTTAGTGATTTTATTCAATGTTTATGGATGTTCAGACAAATTGTGTAGTTAGAATTTGTGCCACCTAGATGATGTAGCTCCAGATGTGCCATGTCTGAACATAATGCAGAATGTTTATCATTTGATGTTGATTTTATTATCAACTTTAATAATGAGGGCACATGACCAAGTGGTTAGGGGTTTGTGCTGATGATCATAAATTCAATTCCTGGATTGAGTTGCACAACATAACTTTGAGCAGGGTTCATCATTTCATCCTGCTCAGTTGAAATGAATACCAGTAATGCTGAGAGTAAACTTTATGCCTTGCCCTGTCTTGCGCTGCCTTGCCCTGTCTAGCACTGCCTTGCTCTTTCTTGTGCTGCCTTGCCCTGTCTTGCCCCTCTCAACTCCTCACAGACTAACAAGGGTATCATTATGACATATGTCTCTTGTGTATTTTTAAAACCAGGCAGAGCATTCTACTGTGTGTCTCTCTCTAGGTCTGACCATAGCCAGGCCCTTTCAAAGAGGAAAGAGAAAGACAAAGAGAAATGGTGTAGAAGGAAAAGAATTGGCTGTAGTTTTGAGATGCAATTTACTGACATCCAATAAATAAATAAAATAAAATAAATAGTAAAGTTGACCTCGGTGTGATTTGAATTCAGAGAACAGAGGTTCACAAGAAATACCACAAATTATTCTGTCTGATTTGTTAACCATCAGACCAATTCATTAGATTCAAACAGATTTACGATTATCTGCTTTGTCTATGTTACATTGCTGTTGTTTTTACTTGAGGTTGATCATGATTCGGTCAACCAATGATCATAGGCACTCCATCCATGACCATCCAATCTATTTAGGTCTTTCTAAGACTACATTATAATAAATATACCCTAACTTTTGTTTAAGATGGTGGCAAGGGATTTGAGGAAGGATTAGCTGCTATTTCTAGTGACCATGTGCATTGTCTTGATTTCAGCATTGTGTCTGATAGAGTCTTGCTTAACTAATAAAACAAGTGTAAAAATATTTTTTTAAATTATTGAAAAATAAATGTACCTTTAAAACATAAATGTACCTTTAAATTGGTTTTCATTTAAGCATAAAGTCAGCAATTTTGAGGGGAGGGGTTATTTTATTTGTTCTGGAGGGATAAGAGACCTGACCTTGTCAGGATTTGAACTGAAATGCAAAGAACCGGAAGAAATACCACAAGGCAGTTGTCTGTGCTCAACGGTTCTGCCAGTCCTCTACCTTAAAGGACCTTTAAATTAAGGAAAGAAAAAAAAGAAAGAAAAATTTAGACCTTCACCCTTATTTGAATTCTAAGTAATTTGTACAAGGCTTTGCTGTGGGTTAAATAAAAATGTGAACACATTCCATTTATGCTTTTGATGCTTGGAAAAAAGAGAAGGGAGTCTTCGGGTTGAGCATTTCACAGTTTGTTGGTTGCTTCTCTGAGGAGACCCACCTGTTTTCATTCACCTGTAAACAGCATAAAATATTCAGTTACCATATAAAGGAGTCATGAAATTACACTTGCACCACAGTGGATAGTGTAATTTGCATATTTGTGCTTTTGGCAGCTCATCACTAAATTAAATAATACATATTTTTACGCATGACAACATAAATCATAAGAACAGAAAGGTATATAAAATATTCTTTTCTGCTCTAAGCACAAGGCCCAAAATTTTTGGGGAAGAGGCCAATCAATTAGATCGACCTCAGTATGTAACTGGTACTTAATTTATTGACCTCAAAAGGATGAAAGGCAAAGTCAACCTCGGCAGAATTTGAATTCAGAACATAAAGACAGACGATATACCGCTAAGCATTTCACCCAGCATGCTAATATTTATGCTAGCTTGCTGCCTTAATGTATATAAAATATTACAAAGCCCTGCTGTGAATTAAATAAAAATGTAAATACATTGCTTTTTATGCTTTTGATGTTTGGAAAAGAGAAGAAGGAGTCTTCTAATGAAATATTTCATGGTTTGTTGACCACTCCTCTGAGAATTCTTACCCACTTTCACTCCCAAATAAATAGTGTAGAATGTTCAGCTACTATATAAAGCAGTCATAAATTAGGCATCTCATCAATAAACTAAACTATATCTATTTTATGCATGATACAGAATGAATCATAAGAACAGAAAATGAATTTAAATATTAAAAAGCCTTACTGTGGGTGAAGTAAAAATGTAAACAGGATATCTTCTAAGCCTGGTACTTATTCTATCGGTCTCTTTTGCCGAACTGCTAAGTCATATCCATAAATATTTTGAATATATTTAATACATGGATACAAAGTAATCATTTAACTCAATGGAGATTCTCTTTTTTTAACGAATAAATGATTTAATTTAAACTTTCATTATAATTCTTAGGTTGCGATACCAAAAGTGGTTACAGATTTGATTCTAGTAAGCTATGATGTTTTCTTCATCTTACTTCAAAATTTCTTATTTTGAATATAATGAGGAAAAAAAAACATAATATTTTTAATCAATTATAATTTAACAGTTCGTTTATTTTAGTTTTTTTGTTTTAAAGTTTAAATTTAGATCGTATCTAGACATTGATTGAAAAAAGTGAAGTTTTATTAATTTTAAGGTAATATTTTGTTAAAATATTTAAAATTAACATTTGCTAAAATAATTAAAATTAACATTTGCTAAAATATTTATAATTAACATTTTGTTCATCATAAACCAACAATATAATGCTTCATTTATTAAAACCTGTTTTAATTTATGAATTAATAAATTATGATATATAATTACATAAATAAATTATGCACATATTATATAAATATAATCATAATTAATTAATAAATTAATAAATTATAATAATACATAATTACATAAATAACTTACTCATATAAAAGTATAATAATGATAAATTTATAATAGAATAAATTAATCTATATTTTATTCTAAGCTACTTAACAGTTGGAAAATTAAACCAAAAACCTAGTAAAGCTTTAATACATAATAATTACAGCTAACACTTAAAATATTTAAAATTCTAAAGCTATTGAATCTAACAAATTACATTTTTACCTTAATAATATTAAATTATCTAAAATTTGTTTTTCTCTAATTTATATTTATAAGAAAGCCAATTTCTCAGCATGAATCTGTTAATGGTTTAAATTATTATTGTGTGAGGTAAAACAAGCTATCCTTTTTATCCTTTTTTCCTATGTCAATTTTAATTTATTATTAAAAGGCACAAGTATGGCTGTGTTGTTAAGAAGCTTGCTTCCTAGTCATCTAGTCATGGGTTCAGTTCCACTGCATGCCACCTTGAGCAAGTATCTTCTATTACAGCCTCGAGCTATAGCAAAAGAGTGGATTTGAAAGATGGAAACTGAAAGAAGTCTGTTGTGTATGTGAGTGTGTATCCTTGCCTTGACATCACACGAAGGTCGTAAATGAGCATCACTGTCATACAAGCGATCCTAGTCTTCTGTGATAAAAAACATTAGGCCAAGAGTGAAATATTACCTTGCTTGGAAACACATTATTTGTAATTACTAACTGTCGTGCATGTGTTGAGGTGGCGGAACAAGTGGTTAAAGAAGCAAATATAGTCAGAAATAAATATTTTAAGTTCAATTCCTAACCCAGTACTGTATGTGAAATGGAAAAAGAAAAAAGAAAAGAGAAAATATTACTTGAAGACTACCTGAGACAACACTAGTGAAAATGCTGTGCCAGTTCCTCTGATGTCATAATGGCACCACAAGATGCAGTTCTTGCTGTGGGGGGTGGCGGTGGCATGCATGCCTCATTGACCCTGAGAGCTTTGCCTGCAGAGCACATGCTCCTGGTAGGATTTCCCATGCCGGATAAGTCAAAGGACAGAGGTTAGACTAATATGGACCACTTCTTCTCAGAATTAAAAGTGGGTCTGTGTAGCGCCAACGCTCCTACATCACCACCACCATCATCATCGTCATCGTCATCATATAATGTCTGGCTTCCATGCTGGCATGGGTTGGACAATTTGACTGGAGCTGGCAAACCAAAGAGCAGCACCAAGTTTCAATTGTCTGTTTTGGCATGGTTTCTACAGCTGGATGCCCTTCCTAATACCAGCTTCTTTGCAGGGTGCACTAAGTGCTTTTTATGTAGCACCAGAACCAGTGCTTTCTTGTGTAGAATCAGCAAGGGTACTTTTCATGCGGCACCAGCACCTAGAATAAAAAAAAACAAAAAAGGAAGGTTACAGAAGAATCAAAGACTTGGAAGAGGAGAAGTAGAAAAGACATCTCAGAGTTGAAAATGGTGAAGAAACATCATTGATGGCAAATGCTCCATAGGAAGCGAAGGGTTTAACCCTTTTTAGAATTTAAAGGGGGATTTATCCGGGTCAAATATTCTGCTAGAGTCTTTCATATCTACCCTACAATGTCATTCTTAAAATAAACAATTAATTCATTGAAATCTTGATGCTCTGAGATAATGCAGGATTAATTCAAGGCAGTGTGAATAAATTCGAATTACATTTGAGAGAGTAATCTGAATGCTAAAGGGTCAGAAAAGTGCTTATGCTGCCAAACATTGAAGGGGGCTGGCGGGTGGGGGCAGGGGTGGGGCAAACAGCTAAGAGTAAAAGAAACACAAATAGTCTAAGAAACAGATAACAAATGGAGGAATTGGTTTTTTTTCTTTTATATTTTCTTTATTTTAATGAATGTTATAAAAGACAAAACATGATAAGAAGAAAACAACAAGGAATAAAAGAGAATAAACAAAAATAAAGCAAAAAATAAACAAACATGAAGATGTAAAACAAAAAAAAAACTCTGGGGTAAGTGGAGATTCCTGATTTTTCTAAGACTGGATGGAATAATATTCGGTGAGTAAATTATACCAAATATTCTTGTTAACAAGTTTGGTTCAGATAAAATTGTTTGTTCATTTTGTGTTTTTTTTTGTCTATATTTTTTACAAGTGGCATTATGAAAAAATGTATTTATATTTTTAAAAACAGTTTCCTTTTTTTTTATAATTTTAAATTTAGGGAATTCAAATGAATTCCATGTTTTGATGATTTTGAAATGTTTTTTTGTTATCCTATTTTCTTTTTCTTTTTACAGGGATTTTGTTTTTTTTTTGCTGTTGTTGTTATTTTCCTTGTTGACATTTTTTGCTGACACAGATGTAATGAATAATTAATTATTTACAGTTAATTACAATGTGGTCCATGTGCCATATCCTCAACCAGTAGTAACGAGGTGTCCACTCGGTAAATATATTGACCAAGGTGGATGTCGAAGATGTGGTCAATGTAAAGGTAGACAGCCATGTGACAACTGGACTGGTGATTGTGTACGAGGTTGTGAACCAGGATGGTATGGACAGAAGTGTCACCAAAGAGGTAAGTATTAGAAGACTTTGAGACAAAGTTCAGGTTTTCACAGTAACAATGTTGCAGTTTGTGGCAACAAAACTTTTGTCACCATATTACAAATAAATATCTAAGCAAAGCTGACGATCTTTGAATATTTCTGTGTGGTTAACTTGTGTCTTCTATGCTGCAATTGTTTCAGTTTCAGAACACAACCCCACAAATCAAGACATTTGCTATGCAAGTAAATCTCTGTAACTCTTATGAGAAGAGCAGGGCCACACTAAGGCCCAAATAATACCCTAAGCACAGCCTAACAAGGTTTCTCCTGCAAACCTTGTCTAACTGACAAGATTTTGCAATATAATAAATGTTAAATGAGAATTAATTAATTAAAAAATTAATTTCCATTCCAAGCTTTCATCCAAATTAGATTACACAATTCTATTAAATATAAAATGAAATGAATTTTTAAAAAAATGTTATATTTTTAACACTTAATAATTGTGTGCAGGTATTTACATTGGTTGTGAGGTTATGGAGCTTGTTTCCCAACCATGTAGTCCAAACATGTAGTTTCCAACCATGTAGTTTTGGATTTAATCCCATTTCATCGTACATTGGAAAAGTGTGTTCAACTACAACCCTAGGTTAACAGAAGCATTATGAATGGATTTGGTAGGCAGAAACTGAAAGAAGCCCATCATATGTGTGTGTGTGTGTATGTGTGTGCAAGTGCGTGATTGTGTAAGTTCATACCTGTCCCTGTTTTCACCTGTGTTTGCTGGATGTAAGCAATGGCCTCTTAAGCAAACAAGGCTTCACGAGATGGGGCCTCAATTAGACTCCCAAATAGTAGCCCCCTACTCTATCCAGTCTGTGTAAATTAAGGATCATGAATATTCTGAAAAATATTTCATTGTAATAATTTTTGAAGTTTTATTTCTACAAATTACCTTTACTGAAATTAATATAATTGTTCATTTATTTATTTACAGAAACAACTTATGAAAAACCTGACACTCCTTTTCGTATAACATGTCCAACTGGTCAATATATCCACCATAAGAGCTGTAGAAGATGTGGTCAGTGTAAAGATGGATACCCATGTGACACACAGACTGGCAATTGTAGATGGGGTTGTGAACCAGGATGGTATGGACGAAAGTGTCAGCAAAGAGGTAAATGTCAGAAAACTCTTTTTATTTCTGAGAAAAGCAGAGTTTAAGTCTTTTGTTACCACAATTCTGTTGGAATACACTGACTTTGTTTCAATTAATTTTGAAAATAATGAGGAATTTACTAAGATAACTTTGTCATTGTTAAGTTGCTAATTAGAACATAAATTATCATGAAATTTTAATGAAAAGCTTCAGATTAAATCACTTCAAGATTTTTGTAAATCATATCTCTGTTGGAATATTCTGTCTTTGCTTCAATTAATTTTGAGAATTATGAGGAATTTAACAAAATTACTCTGACATTATTAAGCTGCTGTTTGGAACGATTGTATATTGGATGTCAGTAAAATCAACTATAACTTGAATATATTAATTTCTGTATTTATGTAAATGCAAGAAATTATATTATTATAACCGTTTCTAATAAAAAATTTAATAATTTATCATTTACAATAATAATAATAATAATAATAATAATAGTGAATTTTCTTTCCTTTTCCCCCTTTATTTTCTTTGTTTTATTGTTTTCATAAAATTTTTTTTTTTTCCTTTTTCTCTCTGTTTTTCCTCCCCTTCTTTTTCTATCACATGACTTAGTGGTCATGAACAATCTGGTATGTTTATTTTGATGGCCTACCAATGTATACAATGAATTTCTTTGTCCTAGCTGTTAGGAAGACACTCAGCAAGAAATGAAAACAAAATTGAAAGAAGATAATAATAAGAATAATAACATGATGATAATAATAATAATAATAATAATAATAATAATAATAATAATAATAATAATAATGATGATAATGATAATATGCATTATTTTAGAATATTTTTTTCTAACACAAATAAAATTTTTATTTACAGTAACTAGAGTTGTGGCAAAACCTGAGCCTCGTTATCATGTAAGGACATGTCCACTTGGCTATTATATCTTCCGCAAAGGAATTAAAAAGTGTGGCCAATGTAAAAACAGAGAACCATGTGACAAACAAACTGGTTATTGTATAAGAGGTTGTGCAACAGGATGGTATGGACAAAGATGTGAGCAAAGAGGTGAGTGTACAGTTCTTTAGTTCTGTAATTGTTGCAAGGAGCAGTGGGAAAATATAATGGTAAATTCCCAGATTGAGTATCTTAAGAGCAGGGAGTTGACATTTAAATGATGTTTGAAGCTCTGATTGATCATAATAAAATATTTGGCTATTATAGAATATTATGAATGGAAATATGTACATCACTGTTTTTCTTCTTGTCTGTCTTACATGTTGAAGAGGATTTATTAATGATTTGGCAGACATCAGTGCTCATCAATAAATCATTTGTTTGCTGAATTCTGTAAACAAGAACAACCAATTTTGTTTAGATTCAGAGTTCTGAGGGTAGATTTTACTGAGGGGACCGAATGATGATGATGATGATCATAATTATTATTATTATTATTATTATTATTATTATTATTATTGTTATTATTATTATTATTATTATTATTATTATTTATTATTTATATTACTTCTAAAATTTGTTTTCTGACACAAATATAATTATTATTTACAGTAACTAAAGTTGTAAAACCTGAGCCTCGTTATCATGTAAGGACATGTCCACTTGGCTATTATATCTTCCGCAAAGGAATTAAAAAGTGTGGTCAATGCAAAAACAGAGAACCATGTGACAAACAAACTGGTTATTGTATAAGCGGTTGTGCAACAGGATGGTATGGACAAAGATGTTACAAAAGAAGAGGTGAGTACACAGATCTCTGGTTTTGTTATTGTTGTTGGTTGAAGCAGTGAGAGAAGACATAATGGCAGGGGCCCTGAATGAAAGCCTTGTATTCTTTAAATAAATATTTCCTGATGCTCTGAGATAGAGTCGCAACAGTGTTGACATTGTATTGAGCAGCTGAGAGATCAATGAATTACATACCAGCTATATACTGGGGATAATCAATACAATCAATACCATACAGTGTCCCCAGCATGGCCACAGCCCAATGATTGGAACAAAGTAAATGAAAAAAACATCAAAAGAATGTCAAAAGCTAAAGTCCTTGCCTTCTACTTTAAGTTGACCAATGGGGTGAGGGTCAAGGTTTCAATTTCCAGGCAGGACATCCTAAATTACATCCCCATCTTTGAAACAGTTAGAAATCCTGTGTCAAAGTTCAAAGTCTTGGATTATCTGCAATATTTGATAATAAAGTTTGTTTTGATATTTAATTTGTAGATTTTCATTACTGACACAAATATTATTAATTATTATTTACAGTAAATAAAATTGTGGTAAAACCTGATGTTCGTTATCGTATAACGACATGTCCGCTTGGCTATTATATCTTCCGCAAAGGAATTAAAAAATGTGGTCAATGTAAAAACAGAGAACCATGTGACAAACAAACTGGTTATTGTATAAGAGGTTGTGCAACAGGATGGTTTGGACGGAAATGCCACCAAAGAGGTGAGTGCCGAAATCTTTCATTCTAATACAGTGGACAAAATGCTCTGTGACATTTTTTTCTTGCTCTTTACATTCTAAATTTAAATACTTCTGAGGTTCAATTTTGCCTTTCATCCTTTTGGATTAATAAAATGAAGTATCAATCAAGTGGCCGTGAGCTGGCAGAATTGTTAGCATGTTGGACAAAATGATTAGCAGCTTTTCTTCTGGCCCTGTACATTCTAAGTTCAAAATCTCCCTTAAAATTTCTGGCCTTGTGCCTACATTAGGAAAGCTTATTATCATTATTACTGAGTGAGAGAGCAAGGCATGCCATCAAAGTGACCCTGGAGCACAAATGTATAAAGCCCAACATGCCCATCATGACTACTCGTCTGATAAGGGTACACCAGGCACATGCATCACAATCATATGTACGCAACATGATGATCTTGTATCTAGATAAACAATTCGTGACCTTGCAGGTGGGGCCTACTCAGAGTTTTCTCTAGGTCGAGAAGCCCATTCCACTCAAAAGGTCCTCAAATAAAGGTTTATTTAAGGATGTTGAGCAAAACACCCATCTTTCCAAAGGTGAATTATTCAAACCCCAAAGAATTCCTCTCAACACATGGCTATGATGCTCCCCCATTACTTCTGCTCGTGATCAGAGATGCACATATCGTCAGCCACCAAGGGCCATGCTCAAATGGTTAAGGTCAAACAACTGACATGCAAATCTGTGGCATTGAGCAGAATATTTGCTGTAGCTCATTTTTTATATCAAGACAAAACATGTAGATGATAACATTTCCAATCAGTTAAGATCAGAAGCCATGAAAACCACTGCCTGGTACTGCATCAGGGTATTTATTATTATCATCATCATCATTGAGTGAGAGAGCAGTGCATGCCATCAAAATGACACTGAGGTAAAATATATGAAACCCAGTATAACCATCATGACTACCCGTCTGATAAGGGTACATCAGACACATACATCACAAGAGCATTTTATTATTATTGTTATTATTTATATTACTTCTAAAATTTGTTTTCTGACACAAATATAATTATTATTTACAGTAACTAAAGTTGTAAAACCTCAGCCTCGTTATCATGTAAGGACATGTCCACTTGGTTATTACATCTTCCGCAAAGGAATTAAAAAATGTGGTCAATGCAAAAACAGAGAACCATGTGTCAAACAAACTGGTTATTGTATAAGAGGTTGTGCAACAGGATGGTATGGACAAAGATGTGAGCAAAGAGGTGAGTGTACAGTTCTTTAGTTCTGTAATTGTTGCAAGGAGCAGTGGGAAAATATAATGGTAAATTCCCAGATTGAGTATCTTAAGAGCAGGGAGTTGACATTTAAATGATGTTTGAAGCTCTGATTCATCATCATCATCATCATCGTTTAACGTCCGCTTTCCATGCTAGCATGGGTTGGACGATTTGACTGAGGACTGGTGAAACCGGATGGCAACACCAGGCTCCAGTCTGATTTGGCAGAGTTTCTACAGCTGGATGCCCTTCCTAACGCCAACCACTCAGAGAGTGTAGTGGGTGCTTTTACGTGTCACCCGCATGAAAACGGCCACGCTCGAAATGGTGTCTTTTATGTGCCACCCGCACAAGCCAGTCCAGGGGCACTGGCAACGATCTCGCTCGAAAATCCTACAGGAGCCAGTCAGGCGGTACTGGCAACGGCCACGCTCAAAATGGTGCATCTCATGTGCCACCCACACAAGAACCAGTCCAGGGGCACTGGCAACGATCTTACTTGGCTTGCCGGGTCTTCTCACGCACAGCCCATTTCCAAAGGTCTCGGTCCGTAGTCATCGCCTCGGTGAGGCCCAATGTACGAAGGTCTTGCCTCACCACCTCAGCCCAGGTCTTCCTGGGCCTACCTCTTCCACGGGTTCCCTCAACTGTTAGGGTGTGGCACTTTTTCACGCAGCTATCCTCCATTCTCACCACATGTCCATACCAGCGCAATCGTCTCTCTTACACGCCACAACTGATGCTTCTAATGTTCAGCTTTTCTCTCAAGATACTTACACTCTGACGGGTATTCACATTGACATTACACATCCAACGGAGCATACTGGCTTCATTCCTTGCGAGCTTACGTATGTCCTCAGCAGTTACAGCCCATGTTTCACTGCCATGTAGCATGGTTGTTCGTACGCATGCGTCATACAGTCTGCCTTTTACTCTGAGTGAGAGTCCCTTTGTCGCCAGCAGGGGTAAGAGCTCTCTAAACTTTGCCCAGGCTATTCTTATTCTAGCAGCTACACTTTCAGCGCACCCACCCCCACTACTAACTTGGTCGCCCAGATAGCGGAAGCTATCGACTACCTCTAGTTTTTCACCCTGGAATGAGATAGAAGTTGTTTCCTGTTTGTTTGCAGTCTTTATTGCACCTGAACATCTGCTACAAACAAAAACTAACTTGCTAGTTAACCTGCCTTTGATGTTGCTGCACCTCTTATGTGTCCATAGCTTGCACCGGGTACATCTTATAGAGTTACTACCTACTCCTTTTCTACATACTGAGCATACTTGATCATAATAAAATATTTGGCTATTATAGAATATTATGAATGGAAATATGTACATCACTGTTTTTCTTCTTGTCTGTCTTACATGTTGAAGAGGATTTATTAATGATTTGGCAGACATCAGTGCTCATCAATAAATCATTTGTTTGCTGAATTCTGTAAACAAGAACAACCAATTTTGTTTAGATTCAGAGTTCTGAGGGTAGATTTTACTGAGGGGACAGAATGATGATGATGATGATCATAATTATTATTATTATTATTATTATTATTATTATTATTATTATTATTATTATTATTATTATTATTATTATTATTTATTATTTATATTACTTCTAAAATTTGTTTTCTGACACAAATATAATTATTATTTACAGTAACTAAAGTTGTAAAACCTGAGCCTCGTTATCATGTAAGGACATGTCCACTTGGCTATTATATCTTCCGCAAAGGAATTAAAAAGTGTGGTCAATGCAAAAACAGAGAACCATGTGACAAACAAACTGGTTATTGTATAAGAGGTTGTGCAACAGGATGGTATGGACAAAGATGTTACAAAAGAAGAGGTGAGTACACAGATCTCTGGTTTTGTTATTGTTGTTGGTTGAAGCAGTGAGAGAAGACATAATGGCAGGGGTCCTGAATGAAAGCCTTGTATTCTTTAAATAAATATTTCCTGATGCTCTGAGATAGAGTCGCAACAGTGTTGACATTGTATTGAGCAGCTGAGAGATCAATGAATTACATACCAGCTATATACTAGGGATAATCAATACAATCAATACCATACAGTGTCCCCAGCATGGCCACAGCCCAATGATTGGAACAAAGTAAATGAAAAAAACATCAAAAGAATGTCAAAAGCTAAAGTCCTTGCCTTCTACTTTAAGTTGACCAATGGGGTGAGGGTCAAGGTTTCAATTTCCAGGCAGGACATCCTAAATTACATCCCCATCTTTGAAACAGTTAGAAATCCTGTGTCAAAGTTCAAAGTCTTGGATTATCTGCAATATTTGATAATAAAGTTTGTTTTGATATTTAATTTGTAGATTTTCATTACTGACACAAATATTATTAATTATTATTTACAGTAAATAAAATTGTGGTAAAACCTGATGTTCGTTATCGTATAACGACATGTCCGCTTGGCTATTATATCTTCCGCAAAGGAATTAAAAAATGTGGTCAATGTAAAAACAGAGAACCATGTGACAAACAAACTGGTTATTGTATAAGAGGTTGTGCAACAGGATGGTTTGGACGGAAATGCCACCAAAGAGGTGAGTGCCGAAATCTTTCATTCTAATACAGTGGACAAAATGCTCTGTGACATTTTTTTCTTGCTCTTTACATTCTAAATTTAAATACTTCTGAGGTTCAATTTTGCCTTTCATCCTTTTGGATTAATAAAATGAAGTATCAATCAAGTGGCCGTGAGCTGGCAGAATTGTTAGCATGTTGGACAAAATGATTAGCAGCTTTTCTTCTGGCCCTGTACATTCTAAGTTCAAAATCTCCCTTAAAATTTCTGGCCTTGTGCCTACATTAGGAAAGCTTATTATCATTATTACTGAGTGAGAGAGCAAGGCATGCCATCAAAGTGACCCTGGAGCACAAATGTATAAAGCCCAACATGCCCATCATGACTACTCGTCTGATAAGGGTACACCAGGCACATGCATCACAATCATATGTACGCAACATGATGATCTTGTATCTAGATAAACAATTCGTGACCTTGCAGGTGGGGCCTACTCAGAGTTTTCTCTAGGTCGAGAAGCCCATTCCACTCAAAAGGTCCTCAAATAAAGGTTTATTTAAGGATGTTGAGCAAAACACCCATCTTTCCAAAGGTGAATTATTCAAACCCCAAAGAATTCCTCTCAACACATGGCTATGATGCTCCCCCATTACTTCTGCTCGTGATCAGAGATGCACATATCGTCAGCCACCAAGGGCCATGCTCAAATGGTTAAGGTCAAACAACTGACATGCAAATCTGTGGCATTGAGCAGAATATTTGCTGTAGCTCATTTTTTATATCAAGACAAAACATGTAGATGATAACATTTCCAATCAGTTAAGATCAGAAGCCATGAAAACCACTGCCTGGTACTGCATCAGGGTATTTATTATTATCATCATCATCATTGAGTGAGAGAGCAGTGCATGCCATCAAAATGACACTGAGGTAAAATATATGAAACCCAGTATAACCATCATGACTACCCGTCTGATAAGGGTACATCAGACACATACATCACAAGAGCATTTTATTATTATTGTTATTATTTATATTACTTCTAAAATTTGTTTTCTGACACAAATATAATTATTATTTACAGTAACTAAAGTTGTAAAACCTCAGCCTCGTTATCATGTAAGGACATGTCCACTTGGTTATTACATCTTCCGCAAAGGAATTAAAAAATGTGGTCAATGCAAAAACAGAGAACCATGTGACAAACAAACTGGTTATTGTATAAGAGGTTGTGCAACAGGATGGTATGGACAAAGATGTGAGCAAAGAGGTGAGTGTACAGTTCTTTAGTTCTGTAATTGTTGCAAGGAGCAGTGGGAAAATATAATGGTAAATTCCCAGATTGAGTATCTTAAGAGCAGGGAGTTGACATTTAAATGATGTTTGAAGCTCTCATTGATCATAATAAAATATTTGGCTATTATAGAATATTATGAATGGAAATATGTACATCACTGTTTTTCTTCTTGTCTGTCTTACATGTTGAAGAGGATTTATTAATGATTTGGCAGACATCAGTGCTCATCAATAAATCATTTGTTTGCTGAATTCTGTAAACAAGAACAACCAATTTTGTTTAGATTCAGAGTTCTGAAGGTAGATTTTACTGAGGGGACCGAATGATGATGATGATGATCATAATTATTATTATTATTATTATTATTATTATTATTATTATTATTATTATTATTATTATTATTATTATTGTTATTATTATTTATATTACTTCTAAAATTTGTTTTCTGACACAAATATAATTATTATTTGCAGTAACTAAAGTTGTAAAACCTGAGCCTCGTTATCATGTAAGGACATGTCCACTTGGCTATTATATCTTCCGCAAAGGAATTAAAAAGTGTGGTCAATGTAAAAACAGAGAACCATGTGACAAACAAACGGGTTATTGTATAAGAGGTTGTGCAACAGGATGGTATGGACAAAGATGTGAGCAAAGAGGTGAGTATAGAGATCACTGGTTTTCTTATCATTGTTGTTGCTAAGAGCAGAGAAGTACTAAATAAAATGGCAAGTCTCTGATTGGTCATCCCACTCATTAATTGATAGAATGCTGACATGAATAATGACACATTCAAACACAAATTCGATTCCCACCAGCACATTGCTTTTTATGTTGGCACTTTTTATGTTGGCACTTTATTTCACATTGCTCCACTCGACTCAGCTGGCAATAACAAGTAATACCTGTCTCTCAAAGGGCCAGCCTTGTCACACTCTGTGTCACACCCAATCTCCCTAAGAACTACATTAAGGATACATATGTCTGTGGAGTTCTCAGCCACTTGTACGTTAATTTCATGAGCTGGTTGTTCTGTTGATTGGATCAAGTGGAGCACAGGTCATTGCAACCGATGGAGTGACAGTTTCTGGGGTTTGCTAGTTTCTAAAGCATCTCCTTTGTACTTCAGGCATTCACAAGAATATTCATGCAGCAGATCTTGGGGCCAAACCCTCACTGCATCCACCTAGGAACTTTCAACATCATCATTAAGCCTTCTAGCCCTAACAGCTAATATCCTTACGTTTGGGAAGTAAACTTCTTAACCATGCACCTGTGCTAGAGACAGTTATAGCAAATTTAATTGGTAGGAGAACTAATTTGTGTAACAGTTTAACTGTTTGCTTGGATGTCAGATTCATGATGTTCTATTCTTAGTAGACCATCATCATCCTCATCATCATCATTTAACAGCCATTGTCCATGCTGGCATGGGTTGGATGGTTTGACCAGGGCTGGTAAGCTGGAGGGCTGCACCAAACTCCAGTCTGATTTGGCATGGTTTCTACAGCTGGATGCCCTTCCCAACACCAGTCACTCTGAGAGTATAATGGGTGCTTTTACGTGCCACCGGCACAGGTGCCATTTGCATGACACCAGTATCTGCCATGACTGAACTTGCTCGGCTTGTGGGTCTTCTTCTCAAGCATGACATTATGCCAAAGGTCTCCATCATTGCCTCTGTGAGGCCCAACACTCAAAAGGAACTCGGCCACTTTGCTTCCATGGTGTCACACAGTGGGACTGTGCCTGGAACTATGTGCTTCTTAACACACAGCCGCATTTGTCATTTTGTTTCTGTAATTTTGTTTCCTAACACAAATATAATAATTAATTAGTTAATCGGTTAATTAATTAATTCCCTTATCTATTTATTTATTTACAGTAAATGAAGTATTAGAACCTGCTCCTGAGATTCGCCCTCGTATAAGTTGTCCACCTGGGAAATATGCCTCTGATTCAGGATGTAGAAGTTGTGGTCTGTGTAAAAGCAGAGACCCGTGTGATACGTTGACTGGCGAATGTATCTGGGGTTGCGAACCAGGATGGTATGGACGAAAGTGTCAGCAAAAAGGTGAGGACAAACATCTCTTGTTCTGTTATTAATGGTGTTAAATGCAGAGGTGAAGGATACAATGGAAAAGTTCCTCATTGGCTGCTTTGCTTAATTAATTAGAAATAGTTGTGGATAATGTTGGAGTCATGTAAATGGCACCGATGCTGGTGGCACGTAAAAAGCACCTTTCGAGTGTTGAGCTTCATGGAGGCCAAGTGGTTGAGTTCCTTTTGAGTGTTGGGCCTCACAGAGGCAATGACGGAGACCTTTGGCATAATGTCGTGCTTGAGAAGAAGACCCACAAGCCGAGCAAGTTCAGTCATGGCAGATACTGGTGTCATGCAAATGGCACCTGTGCTGGTGGCACGTAAAAGCACCCATTACACTCTAAGAGTGGTTGGTGTTTAGAAGGACATCCAGCCAAAGAAAACCATGCCAAATCAGACTGGAGTTTGGTGCAGCCCTCCAGCTTACCAGCCCTGGTCAAACCATCCAACCCATGCCAGCATGGACAATGGATGTTAAGTGATGATGATGATGATGATGATGATGGTCTACTAAGAACAGAACATCATGAATCTGACATCCAAGCAAACAGTTAAACTGTTACACAAATTAGTTCTCCTACCAATTAAATTTGCTATAACTGTCTCTAGCACAGATGCATGGTTAAGAAGTTTACTTCCCAAACGTAAGGTTTCAGGTTCAGTCCCACGACACAGCACCTTGAGAAAAGGTCTTTTATCAAAGGCCTTGCGAATGGATTTGGTAGCTGGAAACTGAAAGAAGCAAATTGTCCATCATCATCATCATTTAACATCCTTTTTCCATGCTGGCATGGGTCGGATGGTCTGGCAAGATGAAACAGATCCAAGAATTGCATTGTACTCTAGCGTTGGCTTTGGCATGGTTTCTATGGCTGGGTGCTCTTCCTTATGCCAACCACTTAACTGAGTATTCTGGGTGGTTTGTTTTTTTGTTTTTATGTTGCACCCGCACTAGTGAGGTCACCATGCACCTCTCAAGATCAAGGCTCCTTTTTGATTCAGTGGTGCTACAGTAGAAAGATAGGTAGCTTCGTGATAAGGGATGAGAGGTTAAAGTATGAAAGAAGGGGTCAAAACAAGTTTCCAACTGTAGGGGAAATACATTGCTACTCACATTATATAAGAGTTGGCGGAAGTAACTGAGGTGGGGCTGGAAAGAGAGATAAAATGGGAATCAGGGTGAATCCTCAAGGTAAAAAAAAGAGAACTACAAGCTATTGGGAACAGAGGAACTGGAGGAAGAGGTTACAAGAATGTTTAGGGAGAGTGATTGAGGGATGGTTAAAGATGTGAAAGGGTTTAGAGGACACATGTAATGACTAAAGAACAAGTAGAAATGTCTAGTTAGTTGAAAAATTCAGCTCCAGTCATCTTCATCCTTTAACATCCAGTTTCCGTGCTGGCATGTGCAGGAGAGTTTGACCAGAGCTAGCCAGCTGGAGAGCGGCACCAGGTTCCAATTGTCTGTTTAGACATGGTTTCTGCAGCTGGATGCCCTTCATAATGCCAACCACTTTACAGACTGTACTGGCTGCTTTTTATGTTGGCACCAGTGAGAGTATCACAGATACTTTTGATATGGCACCAGCATGGCTGTTTTTTATGTGGTGCCAGTTTTGATATTTAATTTGCAGATTTTGTTTCCTGACACAAATTATTAATGAATTAATCTATTAGTTAATTAATTATTTACAGTAAATGAAGTACTAGAATCTAGTATAAGTTGTCCACCTGGGAAATATGCCTCTGACTCAGGATGTAGAAGTTGTGGTCAGTGTAAAAGCAGAGATCCGTGTGATACGTTGACTGGCGAATGTATCTGGGGTTGCGAACCAGGATGGTATGGACGAAAATGTCAGCAAAGAGGTGAGAACAAATGTATCCAGTTCTATAATCGTTGGTATTAAGAACAGGGAGAGAAGGATACACAAGGCCGTTAAAAAGCTATTCACTGTATTTTGTGATGGAGAAAATTTCTTGCTGTTGACAAATAGACGTAAATACTCTGAGTCAGTCCACAATGCCTGCTACTCGGACTGTTGAATGCATGCATTTCAGAGTGGTTGTCTCCTCTTCAGTAACAGATGCTGGAAAAATAGATGCTACAAACTGACATGAGAGACAGGTCCCTCTCATGATATCCCCGTCATCATTCAGTGACTGGTTGCACTAGAACCCCAACAGTTTATGTCTTTGTTAAGGAACTGAGATTCTATTAATTACGTACCAGTTATATAGTGTGGGTCATTACAAACTACTATTTCTTCATGTTTTATGAATGTATGTGACTTTATGCAAATATAAGGCAGTGATTTGGCAGAATCATTAAAGCCTCAAACAAAATGCTCAGCAATATTTCTTCTGGCTCTTCATGTTCTGAGTTCAAATCCTGCCAAGGTTAATTTTGCCTTTCATTTTTTCGAGGTCAATAAAATAAAGTATCAGTTGACCATTGAGGTTGCTGTAATCAATATACCCATTCCCTCAAAATTGTTTGCCTTGTGCCAAAACCAGAAAGTTTTAGCAGCATATTGTCTGTCTTTACGTTCTGAGTTCAAATTCCACTGAAGTCAACTTTGCCTTTCATCCTTTCAGGATTGATGAAATAAAGTACCAGTTTTTCTTTTTTCCGTCTTTCCTTTTTCTCTGTCTTTCTTCCCCTAGTTTTTCTATCACATGACTTTGTAAACGAACAATCTGGTATGTTTATCTTGATGGCCTACCAGTGTATACAATGAGTTTCTTTGCCCTAGGTGTTGGGAAGACACTAGGTAAGAAATGAAAGCAAAATTGAAAGATAATAATAATAATAATAATAATAATAATAATAATAATAATAATAATAATAAATTGACAAAGCCCTTAACCACCAATGGTTAATGGCCTCTGGCTTGAAATCAGAAACAGAGGGGTTTATCATAGCAGCCCAAGATCAATGCCTACCTACAAAGAACTACCAGGCCAACATATTAAAGAACAGCAGCTCCCCATTATGTCGTATATGCCAACAACAAAATGAGACCATCGATCATGTTGTCTCCATGTGCAGTCTGCTTGCGCCTACAGAGTATCTCAACAGGCATGATAGAGCTGCACAATATATTCACTGGGTAATATGCAAAAACCTGGACTTGCCCCATGATAAAAACTGGTGGGAACACAAACCACCCCCAGTACTTGAAAATGATCACATTGCACTCCTCTGGAACTTCACCATTCAAACTGACAGAAAGATAGATGCAAATAGGCCAGACATCATACTGAAAGACTTCAGACAAAAATCATGCCTCCTCATTGATATGACTGTCCCAATCGATATAAACGTATCTGTCAAGACCTACCAAAAACTGAGCAAATATAAAGATCTTGAAATAGAAATTAGCAAAATGTGGAATCTGAAGACGAAAACAATACCTATTGTCATAGGTGCCCTGGGAATGACAGTGAAACGGGCTGATTACTACCTAGCTCAGATACCAGGAAACCCCAAAATGGCTGAAGTTCAAAAGATAGTGCTCATGGGAACTGCCCATATCCTACGTAAAATACTGTCTACGTGATCTCAAATTTTAAAGCAAACACATAATTTTCTTATGGTTTCTTAAACATTCACTTGAACAAAACTGTACAAATCCAAATATATGGTACCCTAGGCATAACACCTACATGAACTTCTAACTTGTTGTCTCTTGAGGTCTCTGGGTGAGACTTGGATCCAACTTGTACAAATGCAAAACAAAAGTCAAACATAAAATAATAATAATAATAATAATAATAATAGCATGCATTATTCTAGAATACTTTTTCTGACACAAATATAATTATTATTTACAGTAACTAAAGTTGTAAAACCTGAGCCTCGTTATCATGTAAGGACATGTCCACTTGGCTATTATATCTTCCGCAAAGGAATTAAAAAGTGTGGTCAATGCAAAAACAGAGAACCATGTGTCAAACAAACTGGTTATTGTATAAGAGGTTGTGCAACAGGATGGTATGGACAAAGATGTCAGCAAAGAGGTGAGTGTACAGTTCTTTAGTTCTGTAATTGTTGCTAGGAGCAGTGGGAAAATATAATGGTAAATTCCCAGATTGAGTATCTTAAGAGCAGGGAGTTGACATTTAAATGATGTTTGAAGCTCTCATTGATCATAATAAAATATTTGGCTATTATAGAATATTATGAATGGAAATATGTACATCACTGTTTTTCTTCTTGTCTGTCTTACATGTTGAAGAGGATTTATTAATGATTTGGCAGACATCAGTGCTCATCAATAAATCATTTGTTTGCTGAATTCTGTAAACAAGAACAACCAATTTTGTTTAGATTCAGAGTTCTGAAGGTAGATTTTACTGAGGGGACAGAATGATGATGAAACACCAGTGACTGAAAGTCCTCCTACAGCACTGAATCAATTGTGATAGCAACACACATTGTTCTGAAAGGAGATTGTTATTGAGGTTTATGTCATTTTACAATCCGAGTTCAAATCCTGCTTAAACACACATACTTCATCATTGCAGGACATAAAATAATTAGTCAAGTCCTGAGATTTTTTCATGCAACAAAGTCTTTCCTTCTCCCTCTCTCCCTCTTTTCTCTTCCCTCTTCCTCTTTGCTCTCTCTTCTCCTCTTTCCCTCTTTTCTCCTCCCTCTTCCTCTTTCTCTCCCTCTCAATGTTTTCATTCTGATGCCACAGCATAGAATCATTATTAGTATAGAGTTTGACAGCAATGATAGAAAAATAGATAAAAATTTTATTTATGCTGATAAATGCTCTAGGGTCAAGCCCTACCAGAGTTAACTTTTACATAAAACCACCAAGGGACTCACTAAACAGCTTCCATAGTTATGTTCCTTTCATCTTATATTCTGTGTTTATAACTTAGAGAGGTCGATTTTGTCTTTAATATACCCACCATGGAAAAAAATAAGTACCAGTTATACACTAGAGTGAATTTATACATTATAACATCCATAAAAAGATTTTTATCAATGTTTGAAAGTGAAAAACCTTAATTTATCTCAAATATTTCACTGTCATCATGTTTGGCATTTAATTTCTACAAGTTTCTTCTCTGACACAAATATAATTACTTATTAATGAATTCATTCATTTAATTATTTATTTATTTACATAGTAAAATCTGAGACTCGTTATCCTGTAACAACATGTCCACTTGGGGAATATGTCTACCACAAAGGCTGTAGAACATGTGGCCAATGTAGAAATAAAGAACCATGTGACAGACAGACTGGTTATTGTCCAAGAGGTTGTGAACCTGGATGGTATGGACGAAAGTGTCACCAAAGAGGTAAATGCGAAAATCATTAGCACTATTCGTGTTCTTAAGGGCAGAGAATGAGCAGCAATGATGCAGTATTTTCTTTGTTGTCCATATCTTTTTAGTTTATTCTCTAAAGCCATTTACTTTCACAGTGCAAATTATTATATACCAGTCATATGCTAGGTTTTAGTTAATGTTTGGTTTTTATGCAAAAGAAACATTGAAAGTAACACACTGGCAGAATTGTCAGCATGCTGGACACAGTTCGCAATAGTATTTCATCTGTCTTTGTGTCCTGAGTTCAAATTCTGCTAGGGTCAGCTTTGCCTGTTCTTTCAAGGTTGATGAAATAAGTACCAGTTGCATACTGGGGTTGGTGTAATCAACTAGACTCTTCCCACAAAATGTCATGCTTTGTCCCAGTGGTAGAAAGGATTTACATTATTATTATGAATGAATAAAGAAATTATTATTATTATTATTATCATTATTCATCATCGTCGTTGCCAGTGCTACCTGACTGGCTCCCATGCCAGTGGGACATAAAAAACACCATTCAAGTGTGGTTGATGCCAGTACCGCCTGACTTGTCCTTGTGCCAGTGGCACGTAAAAAGCACCCACTACACTCTCGGAGTGGTTGGCGTTAGGAAGGGCATCCAGCTGTAGAAACTTTGCCAGATCAGATTGGAGCTTGGTGCAGCCTCCTGGCTTGCCAGCCCTCAGTCAAACCGTCCAACCCATGCCAGCATAGAAAGCAGACGTTAAACAACGATGATGATGATGATGATGATCAATCATTTAGCATCTGTTTTTCATGCTGGTATGATAATATTGTTACAATTATCATTATTATTGTTTTACTGCTCAGAGTGCTCAATCTTGTTTGTTCTGGTAGATTCAGTGAGAGCGGACAGCAACCTGCTGTCAGAGGTCTCACAGGGTCTCTTTCCTCACATCATAAGCTTTGATACTTGGTTCTTAATTATCGTGGGAGACATTCAATATCCAAGTTACCAATCTCAAAATCCTAGCTGTCCCCAGCAGAGCAGTTTTTGAGGCTTGTTCTTCTCTCATGTCAATTTAAATTTAAATTATTATTATTATTATTATTATTATTATTATTATTACTTCTAAAATTTATTTCCTGACACAAATATAATTATTATTTACAGTAACTAAAGTTGTAAAACCTGAGCCTCGTTATCATGTAAGGACATGTCCACTTGGCTATTATATCTTCCGCAAAGGAATTAAAAAGTGTGGTCAATGTGAAAACAGAGAACCATGTGACAAACAAACGGGTTATTGTATAAGAGGTTGTGCAACAGGATGGTATGGACAAAGATGTCAGCAAAGAGGTGAGTGCCGAATTCTTTAATCCTTGTACTTTGAACAAAATGCTTTGCAATATTTCTTCTCACTCTTCATGTCCTGGGTTCAAATACTGCTGAGGTGAACTTTGTCTTTCAGCCATTTGGATCAATAAAATATGATGACAATCCTTTGAAGTGGTTGGATAACCAATCACAACAAGTCACGAGTCACTGTATGAGTTGTACTGTTCAAGTTACTGATTGCTGGATACAAAATGTGGCCCACGTGACCTCTGTTCAAGTGATTTTCCTGAGTCAGTGTCTCACCCTTGTAAGCTAATCTCACAAGGTTACCCTTTTCAGCTGAGTGGACTGGAGTAATGTGAAATGAAGTGTTTTTCATGCAGCCAATCTTGGATTTGAAACCATGGTCTTCTGATCATGGGTGCAATACCCTACCCACTAAGCCATGAAACCTAGCTGTTAGGGCATTGTACCCATGATTGAGGTAGTGAGCTGGTAGAATCATTAATGCCTCATACAAAATGCTTAGCAGCTTTCCTTCTGTATGGGTTAGCTACAGGAAAGGCATCTGGCTGTAAAACAAAGCCTTAATAATATAGTCATTTAACCTACGAGAAAATGGTAAAACAAGAAAAACAAACAAAAGAAAAAAAAAACAAGACAGACGTGAAAAATTAAGGAGAATAATTTTTGATATCTTACTTTTAAAATTTCTTTACTGACACAAATATAATTAATCATTATTTACAGTAAATAAAGTGGTAAAGCCTGAGGTTCGTTATCCCATAACGACATGTCCACTTGGATATTATATCTATCAGAAAGGAATTAGAAAATGTGGTCAATGTAAAAATGGACAACCATGTGACAGACAAACTGGTGATTGTATAAGAGGTTGTGAACCTGGGTGGCACGGACAAAAGTGTCATCGATCAGGTGAGTGAAGAATTCTCGTGTTTCCATCGTCATAATTATTCTTAGTATTAGTAACAATATTATTAGTATAAATGTAGTGGATTAGCAGAGGAGTTAAGTAAGAGAAAACAATGTTTTGCAGTATTTGTTCTCACTTTTGACATTCTGAGATCAAATCCTGCTAAAGTTAGCTCTATCTTTCATCTCCCTGGGTTTGATGAAATAAATACCAGTCTAATACTGGGAACGATAGTATTTTCTAAATTCTCCCCATTAAAACTGCTGGCCTTGTGCTCCCACTCATCTGGTGTTACTGTGACAAATGAAAGAATTATTGGTGTTATTATTATTATTATTATTATTATTATTATTATTATTATTATTATTATTATTATTATTATTATTATTATTATTATTGGTGTTGTTGTTGTTATTATTATTATTAATATTATTATTATTATCAGTAAAGTGGCAAGCTAGCAGAATTGTTACCAGACAAAATGCTTAGCAATGTTTTGACCATCTGTACATTCTGAGTCAAATTCTGCTAAGGTCAACGTTGCCTTTCACCCTTTCAATGAAATAAGTACCAGTCCAGTCCAGTCAAACACTGGGGTTGATGTAATCGACTAGCCCCTCCCACCAAAATTTAAGACCATGTGCCTATAATAGAAAGACTTATTATTATTTTTATTATCACTATGAGTAATATTATTATGTGCCAGTCCACACAGAAGCACCCGACTGTAAAGTGGTTGGCATTAGGAAGGGTATCCAGCCATAGAAACCATCCCAAAACGGACAATCACAGCCTGGTGCAGCTCTTCAGCTTGCCAGCTCTGGTCAAATTGTCCAACCCATGCTAGCATGAACAATAGATGCTACATGATGATGATGATGATGATGATGGTGTTATTATTTACATTATCATTGCTTCGTTTTATGAGTTGTTCTACGTCTCACCCAGAGACCTCAAAGAGCAGCAAGTTGGACATTCTATTATTATTATTATTAAGGCAGCGAGCTGGCAGAAACATTAGCATGCTGGGCGATATGCTTAGCGGTATTTCATCTGTCTTTACATTCAGAGTTCAAATTCTGCCGAGGTCGACTTTGCCTTTCATCCTATCGGGGGTCGATAAATTAGTACCAGTTGCATACTGGGATCAAGATAAACAGCGCATGACCTTGCAGGTGGACCCCAGTTAGAATTTTCTTCAGGTCGATTAGCCCATCACACTCAAAAGGTCCCTTAATAAGAGTTGTTTAAGGATGTTGAGCAAAACACCCATCTTTCCAAAGGTGAATTATCCAAACCCCAAAGAATTCCTCTCAACACATGGCTACGATGCTCCCCCACTACTTCTACTCGTGATCAGAGATGCACATATCGTCAGCCACCAAGGGCCATGCTCAACTGGTTAAATCCAAGCAACTGACAAGCAAATCTGTTGTATTGAGTAGAATATTTGCTGTATCCCATCTTTTATACCAAGACAGAACAATGAACATGATAACACTTCCAATCAGTTAAGCTCAGAAGCCATTATTAATATTATACAAAGGAAAGCAAATTAGCAGTAGCAGTATCTCGTTATGCCTCTTTACATTCTGTAAAAGCATCTCTGGTCATGGAAGAAATGTTACCTTGCTTGAAAAATAAGTGAGGGTTGGTGACAGGAAGGGCATCCTGCTGTAAAAAAGCTCTGTCTCAATAAATTCCATACGACCCATGAGAGCACGGGAAAATGAGCATTAGAGCAATGATGGCAATGAGGAATTATATATATATATATATATATATATATATATATGTATACACACACACACACACACACACACACACACACACACATATATATATATATATATATATATATATATATTTATAAAACGATTTGTTTAAAGTTCTCCATAAATATTCTAATACTGAAAAAGAAAAAAAGAAGAAAAACAGCAACATTAAACATCTAAAAGACAAATTTGTGACAATAACATTAATTTTGATACCAAAATATTTCCAGTTCGATCCGCTAGACACGAATATGGCAGGAGTGGTTATGCCGTGGGAGGTAAGTTATAATCATTGGGAAATCTTATTTATTTTCCACATAACATTATTATTACAAGTTTAAATATATAATATATTAATACAATACAAGTTTGTATTTTTTAACACCAGTTTTATAATAAAACATTTTATTGTAATACAAGTTTGTCATATAATATAAAATTTACAATATAATTGCACTGTTTTAAATTATTTCATTTTATGGGATGGCTCTTCCTAAGATAGACCATACAATGTTGGTAGATTTGCCCATAATTTCCTTTTGCATAATATTCTATGAGAGCGATGTAGTTGTATTCTTTGCAATAGTGCTTGGAAGTGCTCATATATATGGCCCGTCTTGAACAGAGCCAGTTTATACAATAATAATCCAAAACATTGAAGTTTATGTTTGAATGAGAAATATAAAGTTATAAATAATAATACAAATAAAAACAGAACGACAGAGCTAATGGTGAGTTGCAGACAGAGTATAAAATATTCGCTAGATCTCTGGAGAAATCTCTGTAGTGAAATTCCTTGATACCATTGTTATGGAAGTACTACAACTTTAATATGTAACATGAAAATCCAAGAGTTTGTAGGTTCAGTTAGTTTGGTTACTGTGAATATTGAAAATCCTAATATCCCAGGCACTGATATCAATGAAGGAAATAAATATTTAATGTACAATATATATTGAGAGCACTCAGCACTTTTTTTAATTATGACTTTGTTTGTAATTACTCACAGCAACAACAACAACAACAACAATAATAATAATGATAAAAATAATAATAATGGTAATAATAATAATAATAATAATAATAATAATAATGATGATAATGACAATGATAATAATAGATTAAATATGTCTATGTATACAAGCATAATATAACACACACACATATATATATGGCTATGTAGTAAAGAAATGACAGTGTTTTTGTTAATGAAATCTAATTAATTTGTTTGCAATTATTTACAGGATCCTATGGCCACGGCTACAGTAATGTTCATCGTCATGGTCATCGTCATGGTCATCGTCATGGTCATCGTCATGGTCATCGTCATGGTCATCATCATGGTCATCGTCATGGTTATCGTCCTGGTCATCGTCCTGGTCATCGTCATGGTCATCGTCCTGGTCATCGTCCTGGTCATCGTCATGGTCATCGTCATGGTCATCGTCATGGTCATCGTCATGGTCATCGTCATGGTCATCGTCATGGTTATCGTCACGGTGGTGGTTATGGTTATGGTCGTCGTCATGTTTATGGTTACCACCAAGGTTTCCTTCATGGTCATGGTTATCGTTCCAGAGGTGGTTACCCCTACGGTCATCCTGGCCACCATTATGGTCGTCCTGGCCGCCGCTACAGTCGTCATCTTGGTCACGGTTATGGACATGGCTATGGCTTTGGTGGTTATGGACTTCGTTATGGTCAAGGTTATGGATATGGTCCCGGTTATGGTTATGCTGGTTGTGATGCAGGATATTACAGATATGGCAAGATCTGCCGAAAATGTGGTCACTGTCTCCATGGATACTGTTACCCTTACAGTGGTTACTGCACTGGGGGTTGTCAATTAAGCTATTATGGACCGAGATGTGATTATAAAGGTAAATTACTAACACTCTGAGTTATTAGTATTTTTGTTGCTTTATTGTTTGAGAAAATGTACAATAATAATAATAATAATAATAATAATAATAATAATAATAATAATAATAATAATGATAATAATAATAATAATAATAATAATAATAATAATAATAATAATAATAATAATAATAATAATAATGATAATAATAATAATAATAATAATAATAATAATAATAATAATAATAATAATAATAATAATGATAATAATAATAATAATAATAATAAAGCATGCCCAGCTGGCAACAAGGTATGCGATAAGGAAGAAAGAAAAGTCGATAGATATGACAGGTTAGCTTGGGAGGTTAAGCAGTTGTGGTCGATGGAAAAGGTGGTAGTGGTACCAATAATTGTCGGAGCCCTGGGAACAGTGAGTAAAAATCTTGAGATGTACATGGAACAAATAGGGGCTGCAATAGGGGTGGAGCACTTGCAGAAAACAGCACTGATTGGAACCGCTCGAATACTCCGGAAGGTGCTTGAAAGATAAGAGGTGTTGCCTTAGTTCACTGGTAGTGAAGATGCTGACACCATAGTACATCTCCAGCGTTAGAAGCTGTGCAAAGGCAATAAAATAATAATAATATTAATTATAATAATAATAACAATAATAATAATAATAAGTGCCCTGATGCAGTACCAAGCACTGGTTCTCATGGCTTCTGATCTTAACTGATTGGAAGTGTTATCATGTACATGTTTTTGTCTTGGTATGAAAAGGTGGGCTACAGCAAATATTCTGCTCTCAATACCACAGAGTTGTGTGTGTGTGTGTGTGTGTGTGTGTGTGTGTGTGTGTGTGTGTGTGTGTGTAAACACTTTAAACCAAATGCTGATTTACTGTATGCAACAGCTTGGCTGGATATTTCATCCCTGATAATCTTCCGATAGACCAATCACTGTTTCTTTACTGTTACTCTTTTACTCGTTTCAGTCATTTGACTGTGGTCATGCTGGAGCACCACCTTTAGTTGAGCAAATCGACCCCAGGACTTATTCTTTGTAAGCTTAGTACTTACCGAACCGCTAAGTTATGGGGACGTAAACACACCAGCATCGGTTGTCAAGCAATGTTGGGGGGGGGGGCAAACGCAGATACACAAACATATACACACACATACATATATATACATATACGACGGGCTTCTTCCAGTTTCCGTCTACCAAATCTACTCACAAGGCTTTGGTCAACCCGAAGCTATAGTAGAAGACACTTGCCCAAGGTGCCACGCAGTGGGACTGAACCCGGGACCATGTGGTTGGTAAGCAAGCTTCTTACCACACAGCCAATCCTGTGCCTATAAATCAATCTACAGGGTGTCCACAAAGTCTGGGTACATGGGGATTAATGCATACTTTAAGAAATTATTATTTCTTATATTTAATTGTTTATGTTATATTTATATTTACTCCATGTACCCAGACTTCTTGGACACCCTGTATAAATCATTTAATCTATTTATTCTATAGATCACTAATACCATTTATCTTTGTTCAAATCTTAACAACTTAACTAACAACATCCACTAATTTGACCATTTCCAATTATTTGCAGAGTATTACGGTCTGCGAAAATGTCACTCAGGATATTATAAATACCACCACAAGTGTAGGAAATGTGGTTATTGCCTGTCTGGAATATGCAACCCTTACAATGGATTTTGCAAAGGAGGTTGTGCCAATGGCTATTATGGAGCTAGGTGTTATGACGGTGAGGCGACATTTTGGTTGATAACTATTGATATTTCACATCATCCTCATCACCACCATTGTTTCTTCCATCCTCACATTGGTTAGGCAAGAGTTATTGAAACAGCATGTATATGATACGTGGAGGTGCAATAGCCCAGTGGTTAGGGCAGTGGACTCGTGATCATAGGATCGCGGTTTCGATTCCCAGACCGGGCGTTGTGAGTGTTTATTGAGTAAAAACACCTAAAGCTCCACGAGGCTCCGGCAAGGGATGGTGGCGAACCCTGCTGTACTCTTTCACCACAACTTTCTCTCGCTCTTACTTCCTGTTTCTGTTGTGCCTGTAATTCAAAGGGTCAACCTTGTCACACTGTGTCACACTGAATATCACCGAGAACTACGTTAAGGGTACACGTGTCTGTGGAGTGCTCAGCCACTTGCGCGTTAATTTCACGAGCAGGCTGTTCCGTTGATCGGATCAACTGGAACCCTCAACGTTGTAAGCGGCCGAGTGCCAACAACAACAACAATATATGATACAGTAAATAAGAGACGGATGAGAGACAGAGTGATGACCTGTAGGTTCAGGTAAAGGTAGCTAGAGTGTGGTAGGGAGAGTTTTTATAGCATCATAATTTATTTATGATATCCCAAAATGATAATATCTGATTCTATCGTCTGAATTTATTTGCAGCTTCTTATGGATATGGTTATGGTAACTCACCACATTATGGCCACGGTTATCACCATGGAATTCGATACGGTCGTCCATATCGTCGTCATCATGGTTATCGTCGTCATCATGGTTATGGCCCCCGATTTGGTCATGGTCGCCGATTTGGTCATGGTCGCCGATTTGGTCATGGTCGCCGATTTGGTCATGGTCGCCGATTTGGTCATGGTCGCCGATTTGGTCATGGTCGCCGATTAGGTTATGGCCACCATCATGGTTATGGTCATGGTCATGGTCAAGGTTATGCTCCTCAATATTATCTTGGTCACAGTTACGGTGATGGACTTGGTTATACTGGTTGCCAAGCTGGATATTACAAACATGGTAAAATCTGTCAGAAATGTGGTCACTGCCTCCATGGAAGCTGCTATCCTTACAATGGCTACTGTATTGATGGTTGTGCAAAGAATTATTATGGACTGAGATGTAATTATAAAGGTAGGTAATACTTAATTAAGTGCTTGACCCCCTTATTCAGGGCCTTTAACTGTTTCCTGTCTCAAAACTGTTCAACCTTTTCATTACCATATTCATTTGAAGTATATGGTCTTTTTTGTCAATTAACTTTTAAAATAATTATGAATTTAGCAAAATAACATCATCATAATTAAACTGAATTTTGGACATGAAACTTTAATGAAAGGTTTAAATTTAGATCACTTTAAAACAGGAACTTGGTATAATAGAATCCGGGGTAATCTGAGGTGGGTTGGTATGAAGAGGATTAAACAAATAAAAAATGTTTTTTAAATAGTTAAAAATGTAAAAAAAATGATAGAAAGATTGTCTGTTGATTTTAAATTTTCTGAGATTAATTACATTCTTTGTTCAAATTCTGATAAGGTTGACTTTGTCTTTCATCCTTTGGGAGTCGATAAATTAAGTACCAGTTGAATACTGGGGTTGATGTGATTGACTGTCCCCCTTGCTAGAAAATCCAGGCCTTGAGCCTATAGTTGAAAGGATTATTATTATTATCATTATTATTATTATTATTATTATTATTATTATTGTTATTATTATTATTATTATTATTATTATTATCATTATTATTATTATTATTATTATTATTATTATTGTTATTATTATTATTATTATTATTATTGTTATTATTATTATTATTATTATTATTATTATTATTATTATCTATTTACAATTTGACCACAGCATAACTCTCCACATTATGTCCATCATGGTACATTTATTGTCTTGAAATATTTTACAGACTATTATGGAAAACAGAAATGCCACTTAGGATTCTACAGGTTCAATGGAAAATGTAGGAAATGTGGTTACTGTCTCCAAGGTTACTGTAATTCTTACAATGGCTATTGTAAAGGAGGTTGTGAAAATGGCTACCGTGGCTCAAGGTGTTATAATATAGGTAAGGTATAGCTTTTTATCTCCATGCCACATATATACTCTACATAAAAGGGACCAGTTGTTATCTCTGGATTTACAAGGTATTAAGTAATTGAGGGCTTCATACCTCATATGTCCTACATAAAAGGGACTGGTTATTATTCCTGGATTTACATAGGACTAAATAGGCAATAGCCTTGCACTATTTATTTTCTGTATACAAGGGAGCAGTTGTTAACTGTGGTTGTACAAAGCATTTAGTGGGTGAGGGTTTACATGGAATTAACTTTTAATTTCCTGTAAGATGCAGTATCACATGGAATTATATCAATCAGTCAGTCCTGAAACACACAACATCACTACAATCATAACAACCTTGTTTACATTCATTGTAAAAGAAGTGAGGAACTCTCTAATGTAAAGGGAGATAACACCAGTCCCTTCTAGTATTCATTCATTTCCATTCTGTAACAGAAACATATCTAGATTATTAAGAATTAAATGTTCCTGTAGAATGTAACACAAACCTACAGCTGTAGACATCTTTCTTGTATGAATAACTGAAGATGGGACAGTAAGCCTACAGATCTGTTGCTTATTTCTATAGCAATTATGTAATTACACTAAATTCCAATGAAGTAGTATTTTTGATGTTGAACCATCTTTTGAATGGAATGCAAATTTTTCGACCAAACTTAGCCAAGGTATAATTCACATGGTTAAACTCAGCTTCAGAAACTTCAACATCTCTCAACAATTTGTTAATGTGAAATTCTACAAATGTTATCTTCTTTTCATTTCAAGTTGTCTACCTTATTTCTGTGATATTGGGGGGGGGGGGGGGGGCTAGAAGTGGTGAAGATTTGTTAATCCTTGTTAAACATTACCAACCTTAATGTATTATAAATATAATCTCAATTAACTGAAGTTATCATAATAGTCACATTAACAATATTAATTCTTATTTCACTGATGACTGGATATCATTGACTGATATTAAATTATATAAAATTTAATTACAGGATATTATGACACAAACCCTTGCTTCCCAGGATACTACAAATACCATGGAAAATGTAAGAAATGTGGTCCCTGTCTCTATAATCTGTGTGACCCTTACACAGGTTACTGTGTAGATGGCTGCATAACTGGTTATTATGGCAGAAGATGTCAAGGCAATGGTATTTATATAGTATTACTTTTTGTTCTGTTTTACGAATTTTTTATTTTTATAATTTCATGCACTGAATACTTGGTCTTTAGCTGTGCACATTTCCTCAAAGTATTCTTGTGACTGGATGAACTCTTCTAAAAATACTCAAGAGCCTGGTTGTGATTTTAAACCAGATGAAGGGTCAAATATGAGCTCAGTTTCTTTGAATGACTTGTGAAACGATTAGTAATATTAACTAACTAGATTCTATAATTAGAAAAAAAAAATCATAGATTACCTCTATATTTGTTACATTGAGTGTTTGGCAGTGCGTCATGTGAAGTTTGGTTGATAACAATATATAGTTTATATATACTTGTCTGTATTTATATATAATTTTATGTGTTATACCTAATTTGTTGACAGGTTTAACACTCTTAGGTATATTTAGTTGAGTCTTCTCTGATGCAGGCATCCAGAACAGGTATTCTTTCTGATCTGTGGATAATTTCTTCCTTCCATCCATCAGTTTTGGAGGTTCTGATAAAATATCTTAGGCACAATCCTTCTTTCTTTGACAGAGCCATTAAAAATAAATAAATCATCATCATCATCATCATCATCATCGTTTAACGTCCGCTTTCCATGCTAGCATGGGTTGGATGATTTGACTGAGGACTGGTGAAACCGGATGGCAACACCAGGCTCCAATCTAAATTTGGCAGAGTTTCTACAGCTGGATGCCCTTCCTAATGCCAACCACTCAGAGAGTGTAGACCACTCAGAGAATATTGTTGTGTCCTTACCATATTTCTCACAGTAACATTTGCTAATTTCTTCCAGGCACTTATCCTTTAACCAATTAATTTGAAAGCAACCATCTTGAGTTTACCCTTAATTCTATAACACAATTTCCTGCTTTAAATTGAGCTAGATTAAAACCTTTCATGAAAATTTCATATTAATTTATGTTCCATATAATTACTTAATAATAACAAAGTTATTTTACTAAGTTCTTTATTTCCAAAATTAATTGAAACCAAGTTTGGGCATTTCAACAAAAATACTATAAGAAAAGGGCTAAAATAAATTAATATTCATTAAGCAATGTATTTTGCCTCTTTATTTTCCTTCTCAGTATAAGAATACAGAAGAAATTTTGGCAAATCAGAGATGACATAATTAATTTGCTGTATATGATGGCATTTCAGATGCATGGATTTATTAGATGCATTGCAATTTCAGCTGCACATATTCAGGGATAAAAGTGCTTACTGCATTAATGTATGCAATATAGGCACAGCTTCACATATAGAACCCAGGATAAATTTTGGAAAAATTTTTGGAGGGAAAAAGTATGTCCTATATTAAATATGGTAGTTAAACTGTTATCAAATGATATCACACAATATCAACCACATTTGCGGTACACAGACAGATTCTGATATCTTCTCTTTCTTGCAGATTATCAATACAGCTTGGGACATTGTCAGCATGGATATTACAGAGACCATGGCAACTGTTTTAAATGTGGTCATTGTCGCTATGGTTATTGTAATCCTTATAATGGCTACTGTGAGCAAGGTTGTGCGACTGGTTACTATGGCACAAAATGTTCTGAAATTGGTAATGTATAGGCTCCCTTTCTCCCTCTCTTTTCTTTCTTTATATATTTTCCTTCAGTAAAACAGAAAAGAAAAAAGTTAAATTAGAAAAACGCATAAAGATTAAATGACATATTTTATTCTACCAAACTCAAATTTAACATTACTTATGTAAAACTAAAATAATAATGATTCTCTTCCTTGCAATACAAATGAACAATCATTAATTAAACCAACAGCTTAGATTTGCTAAAGCAGTGGCCAGGATAAAGATCTAGATTAAAAGCTTAACTTTTTTAAAAACTAGTGTGTACATATATATGTTGTTGAGGAAAAGGTTGACTGTGACTTTGGAGTTTTGGTTTGCTTCTTGCAAAAATTAATACATTTGTATTCTTCTATAAAATATTAAGTTTAATGTTGAATTATTTTTATATACAAATTGACATCAAAAGCCCAAATAAACATATATATATATTGTATGAAGGATTGTGGGTAAGGCCAGAACAATGTGAAGTAAATGCAAGGCAAATCACAAGAAAACAAATACATGAATTAATGTAGACTTACCTTGCATTCAATATTTTGGGGTTATGACCCCCCCCCCCCATCCTCAGGAAATTAACAAATGTATATATAAAGATATACAGGGTGTGTATGTGTGCAAAAGTAGGTATACAATTAGTTTCACATCAATGTTATGAATACTTAATTCATTAAAATTATTAGCACTTTAATTAGTTAGCCTCATTTTTGATATTATCAGTGTCATTAATCATAATATGTTTATCATAACTATAATAATACTTATATTGTAACTTTTACGTTTTTTTTTATGAAAATAAATGAGCATTGTATGTGTTTTCTTTTTTCATAACTATTTGCTATAAAATAGTATGAAATAGTATAGTCTGGGAATTGAAACCATGATTTAACTATCATGAGTCCATCACCCTAACCACTGAGCCATGCATCTCCACAAAATCTGAGTATAATGAACTCAGTTGTTTTGAATGGTTCAAGGAACTTGTTCCTTTTCCTGTTGTGTGGTCTGTTTGGCATCTACTGCATTGGTTGATTAGTCAGAGGATGGCCTGACTTCCTGAAGATGATGTTGCAGACGATTGGGTCATTTGCATCACAGATATCCAGGATCCTTGATCTCTCTTTCTCTCTCTCTCTCTCTCACACACACAACATGCTTAAGCTGATAGGTAAAATTTGAAACCCGAGTCAACTTGATCTTCACAATATATATATTATGCTTAAAGTATTAGTAACAATCTTAGAATGATCTTAATAAATTTATTAAACATCATCAAACATTATTGCTAATTCATACTACCTAATTAATGCTTAATTAATCTGTTTAATATACCAATTTACTAAACTGTTTAACCGTAATTAATTTTGTAAACACTAAAATAATTTCATAGATTGTAAATGTTTTCATAAATTTTATAATAATCTTATAATTTGTCTAAAATTGTCAATTTTTTTTATTTTCCTCTGAGAAATGACAATAAAAGTGAACAAACTACAAAATAAATTTGGAATAATACGAAGACATGGAAAATAAATTCTACATGTGTGAAATCTTTTATCTACCTACCAGACTGCGTTAAACATTTAAAAAAAATCTCTGTTAAAAGTTGCAAGTATAACTTATATTAAGTTTAAAATTCAACAAAGGAAGAAAAAATTCATTGAAAAAGGTTTTAAAACAGGAAAAGTGTAATGTAAAACTGATATTTAAAAAAAATTTACCTCCTAATTTCTAATTGAATCTTCTTTTCTTGTATCAGGTAATGAAGTTTTAATAATCAAAATTAAAATGGTGCTTAAATGACATATTCATATTAAAAAATACAACAACCAAACTGAAAAATAATTCATTGAATTTATTAGCATTTCTTTATAATTATGGATTTTAATGAATTTTATATATGACCTCTAGCAAAATGATTAACAGTTTCTTAATTTATCATTGATTAATGTTATCATTGTATTAAAACTATATTTATTGAACGCCACTTGTGAATTATATAGAAGAAAATATTAAATGTACAATTCTAAATCTGAACTAAACTTGTTTTTTAAAAGAATATTTAAACAAATATATAATATAATATGATATAATATAATATAATATACATATATGTATACACCCCCACACATATGTTTACACACACACACATATATATATAGTAAAATCGTCTGGGATTTTCCAATCCAAAAAGATCAGGTGCTAGAGCATAACATGTCCCTCATGTGCTATGGGGCAGGAGTTATTAAATGGAGGAAAAACGAATTAGAAACTCTTGGTAGGAAAACTAGGAAAATGATGACAGTGCATAAAGAACTCCAAGGATGGAAGTAAAAATTGTGTCAAAAGCGAAGAAAATAATAACTTATATTCTTGTGGTTTAGTTTGTATCCATCAAACTTACAAGATTCTATGTGTGTGTGTAAGCGTGTACGATTGAATGAGTAATATGTGTGTGATTATATGAATTATTTCTATAGTATATTGGAGAATATACTGGAATATTTTGATATAAATTTTTGTATCTAAAAAGATTTATATAAATTTGTCATTTATTTATATAAAAGAGATTAAAACAAAATGCTGTTTATTTTTCCCAACAAACTATATGTGTTTATCTTAATCACACAATTTTAATTTAACCATTGAACAGATTTTTCAAAAAATGTGTAATTTATGGCTTTCATACATTTTTTCTTAATTATTAATTACAAATCTGTAATAATTATGTTCCATATTTCCATACACACATATTTATATATATACATATATATATATATATATATATATATATATATATATATATATATATATATAAAGACGTTTTTTTGCTTGTTCTTCCACCATTATTGATATTCTCCCTTTTATTTTTTCTATTTTCAGTGAATAAGCATTGACGTAAGCAGAATGATGCGAATAATGAAGAATGAATGAGATTAACAAATAGACTAAACATATGAATGATTATATGATGAACTACAGTGATGCATATATACAAACAAACATGCATATACATATGTAGTAATGTACATACACACTGGACTGTATTATATATATATATATATATATATATATATATATATGTATATATGTATATATAAATATGTATATAGATATGTGTGTATATATATATATATATATATTTTTTATATAACTTGGTTTAAATAAATATTTATATGTGTGTATATATATATGTATATATATATTGATAGAAATGGCAAGACAACAAAAGAATGAATGAGACCTTGATATTATGTAAATAGAGGAATTTATCTGTAATATAATATGTGACAATTATTCGGTTGCCATGATAAAACTCTGAGTGTTTTTTGATGGCCCGATAACTGAAGAGATGCTGGGATGGGTTTCTGCCCTGACATCCGAAACTTGGAGTTTTATCATGGCTACTGAATAATTGTCACATATTATATTTACAGATATATATATATATATATATATATATATATATATATATATATATGTATATACAACCCCACTAGTTACTGACTTATATATATATATATGTATATACATACATACATATGTGTGTATGTGTATGTATGTATGTATATATGTGCTTGTGTGTGTGTGTGTGTGTGTGTGTGTATGCATTGGGACTGTACTTGTCAGGCAAGTGATCAGGTCTGAGACTAAAGCTATTACAGTCTGGAAGGCATACATTAACTATTCATAAACAACCATTAATTTCTCTGAGTCATTTATTATATAAGGGGGTCAAAATTTTCATCACACTATCTGCAACCTGGTCACTGACACAGAATTACAATGGAGCTGTGTCAGTGACCAGGTTGCAGATAGTATGACAAAAATTTTAACACTTTATATAATAAATGACAAAGGGAAATAATTGACAATTCCTATGTGCTTATGAAAGGCTGATATGTGCCTTCCACATTGTAATTGGCATATATATATATATATATATATATATATATATATATAACACCTGAGGATTATCCAGTTCAGCATGGTCTCAGTAAAATGAGTAATACAGACATATACGTATATAATTATATATGTATATATATATATATAATGATATTAATAAGGATTATTATGAAGTAGTATAGCATTACATTTAATTCCTTTTTATACAGCTTCGAATAGACCTACACATGTTTCTATTGCATTGATTAGTAACTGTTTCAATTACAACCTTACTATAATACCGATGCAGTTTCTTCAGGGTCTTCACTTTAATATCCTTTGATGTAACTGTTTAAAGGTTTCCGTCTATTTACTCTGCATTTTATAATGTGGAGTTGTTTGTTAATTTGGACGTAAACCCTCTTCAATTCAAGTTTTGATTGGATAATCACTTGTAGCCAGTTATTTCAAACATTCTGTTGTTTAGATGTTTATTACTCATTTATATTGAGCAAAGGTAAATTTTTTCATATGCAAGCATCTTAAAGCTTCCTGTCTAGAATTTATTACATTATGCTTAGATGTAAAAAATTGGTAAAAATTCATTAGTTTCTGGCCTGTATGGTTTTGCAGTACTAATTAGTTCCCAACTGATAATATGGTCTTTGTTTCTGTCTTTAATAGAGCAGATTAATTATTCACTTAGACATGTTGGGAATCCTTTATATATACATATACATACATACATACATACATATAAATATATATATATATATATATATATATATATATATATTTACATACATACATATATATATATACATACATATAAATATATATATATACACATATATATACATACATATATATAAATATATACATATACATACATATAAATATATATATATACACACACGTGTGTATATTTACATATATATAAATATATATATATATACACATATAGATATATAGATAAATATATGTATGCATATAATCATATATACATCCACACAGACACCAAAATACACCAATGAGGAGTAAATGCGTAAATGGAGACATACAAATATCATATAATGGAAATAAAAATTGAAATTAATAAAACAAATAATTTTGTTTGTTTTCTTTTTAAACCTTGTTTGCTTGATCTTACATTGAACCAGTTCCCCTGCTCGTGTCCCCTTGTCTTGACAGCATGCGACTGTTGTAAACAAACATCCTCATCATCCAAGCGGTGTCATTTGTTTCCAGCCATAGAGAAATATTAGATCTCTTGGAAACAGGTGAGGGTTGGTGATAGGAAGGGCATCCAGCTGTAGAAAATTTGTCTCAATGAATTCTGCCAGACCCATGCAAGTGTGGGGAAGTGAATATCAAAATAAAAATGAAATAAAGAAATTTCAAACATATAGAAATAGCTGCAACATGTATAACCTGTCTGGCCCCTAATATTTTGCTGGTTGCGTGATACCAATAGTAAGGGCAGAGAAATACTAAGCTCTGTGCTCTGATTGTGTTCCCTTTCCCCATCACAACTGATAACTAACCACCAGAGACTAGAACAGCAGTTCTCATCTGTCTTCCGGGGCTGTATGTGGCCCTCAGGCATTCTTTCAGTGGCCCCCAATAGTTTATAAACATATGAACATATTTTTCTTTAACTAACTTCTGTTTAACTTTTTTTGGTACAAACCCCTAAAAAAAAATTCAGGTTTGGGTCTGGCCCCAGATATTAAAAAGTTTGAGAGTCACAGTTCTAGAAAGTAACCAAAATAGAATGACTGGCAGAGAGAGACTTGGCACTGCTCACAAGGAACTTTTCTACCTTGGGTGCCCCAAATCCTTACAAAACATGTTCAGATTGGTCACTCTACAAACCCATAGAGCATGCCAGAACAAGTAGAATGGCTTTGTGAGACACACCTGGTCATTTTGATGATTACCTCTGTGCCATGGGTCCCCTCAGTCAGGGCTGTCCCAAGGTTACACAAAAGAAGTCTACCATCATACCACAACCACAACAACTTCAGAACATTGCCTAACAATACGACCGTAACGCATATGTAGCATGTCTCAATGGCACAAACTCTCATCTCTATAAATGAAAGCAAAATTCTGTCTGTCCATCTGGGACCCCAGTATCTCAGTCTACACAGACATATTTATACCTTTTTGGGAATCAGGATTATAAATCTACCCTTCATTTCGTTCTTGAGCATCCAACATTAGGATTAGATTTAAAAGCGTTTGGGTTGCTATTTCTAGCAGGTAAAATGACTGTGAGAGGTTTCAGGGCCATAGTATTCCTGAGATAGGTGAACAAGAGTTACCTCCCTTAGCTTAAGGTTTCACTAAGAAGTTTTGTGGTTCTTTCATATTTTTCAGATATCAGACTGCGACCATGCTGGGGCACTGCCTCGAAGAATTTTAATCAAACAAATCAACACCAGTTCTTTCCTTTTTTATTGGTCACTTTTACTGAACTGCTAAGTCACGTGAATGTAAACACATTAGCCACCAGTTATCAAGCAGTGGTGGGGAACAAACAGTCACAAAGCCACAGTATATATATATATATATATATATATAATAATACAAATAATATGTGAGTATATGCATATATACGTACATGTATGTACATACCTACATCTAGATGTATATATAGATGCATATCTGGGTACAGAACGTCACAAAAAAACGTGGACAAAATGAAAAACAGAGCACAGAAAACAAACAGGCCACATAGAGAACATTTCCTTCATCAGCTGCCCCTATTCTAAACTAAGCGTTTCGAAGTGTTAGGGTAGGACGCATTGTTAGAATAGCTCTTCCCGCGGAAACAAATTAAATGAAATTTGTAATGCGGAGGAGTTAAGTGGCAAACAGAAAACACGACAGAAAAACAAAACAGCGAAAATAAACAAGAAGGGCTGTAGGCCAGACGTGAAAAAAATGTGTATATTGAACGCTGTGATGTGACGAACTTAAATATATACTATCTTGAAAAGACAGTTAATATAAAACAAAACTTACAAGTGAGCCGAAACGGCTTGTTGCTAACAACCACAAAAAATATATAATTAATGCATTGTATTACGTCATTCTACATAAATTATATCGAAAAAACAACAACCAAAAGACTAGATGAGCGCAGGGAGAACGTCTTTATTCCTTTAGGTCGATTCGATCAGAATTGCTCTAGAACTATGAGTATGATTTCTTTTTAACCAGTTTCTCAATTGTTAAAATCAAGAGGAAAAAAGTAAAACATTCACAGCCAATAAAAGCAGTGTCTCCCTAAAGCCAGTGTCTCCCATTGGATTGCCTTTAAAAACAGACGACAAGTTAAATAATGTTGCCTCATCGAAACCTTTAAATATTATCATAAAAGAAATATCTCGGAGGTCGACACTCATCGTTGCACGTTCGAATCCTAATACTCGGACCCGGAAAACAAATCGCGAAACCAAATACGTAAACAACTTCCTGTTATAGCGGGAAGTGAAACTCTCTAGTGTTTGGAGAAATCGACCACGTAGTCAAGGTTGACGATTGGCTGGTTTCACTTTACTCCGCCTCTCACTCACTCTTGCCCTTTCTCTCTATCTCTACTTCTCTCTCTCTCTTATTGTCTTTGTCTATCTCTGTGAATCGCTCTCCCACTCTCACTTTCTATCTGTCTGTCACTCTATCTCTTCCCCTCACTCTTTAACTGTCGCTGTGTATCTCTCTCTTTTTTTTACTCTCTCACACTTTCTGTATAAAACTTGCAACCTCTGTCTCACTGTTATTCTCTATCTATCTTTCTCCCTCCCACTTTCTTACTGTCTCTGTGTACGTGTCTTCTCACTCTCTCCTTCACTCTGTCATCATACCAGCTGGTGATTTTGGGGTAAATAACATTTTTTTCTATTCCTTATATCACTAATTACTTCAAATATCATCATTTTCTACAGTATATTTCACAATATTATATATATATATATATACACATATACATATGTGTACACACACACACACACTATGTCCTCACATGTTTTCAAATATTGCCATATATATATATATGTATATATATATAATATTTTGACATCTAAATTATTATTTGAACACAAAGATACGTTAGTAATTAATTATATTATATTGATAATTATGGCATTAATATTATTATTATAACCATGTTATTACGTAGTTTTAAACCGTCACCACCCTCCTAAATCGCTGAAGTTTGACATTTTCTGGTTTTCGATCAGATAAATAAACCACCTTTAAAAACAAACAAACAAACAAAAATTGGAATATCGAATCACACCGATATTCATTGGTCCAACGTCTCTATTCCTAGGTGCACAAGTTTCTGTACTCCAAGGTACACTATATCTAAGTCTTCATAATATTCTATTGTTCAAGGTACATCAAGTCCGGATATTTTAATGTATTTTTAAGAATTGTTTTGGTCTGCAGGAAGTGATGTGTTCTTGGCCTTTTTTGCAGACATTCTGAGGCACACTGCATGTTTGTACTCCCTGTTATACCATGTCTGAATACTCATAAATGCACTAAATCTTAATATTCCTAGGTATACTTTGCCAAATATTCTCAGGATGTACCATGTCTGAGCATACTCTTTCTAAAAGTACGATATTTCTGTACTTCTAAGTACACAAGTCTGACACCTACACATATTTTATCGTAAGTACTCCTTGATGCACCAAATATGAGTACTCTTTGATTTTGTACATCTTAATTCTCCCAGTCTGAGTGATCTTCGATATATTATGTCACAGTGAGTGACCTGGTGGTTTGGATGTTGTACTCACGACCGCAAGATCGTGGTTTCGATTCCCAGACCGGACGGTGCGTTGTGTTCTTGAGCAAGCTATTTCATTTCTCATTGCTCCCGTCCACTCCGCTATAAACGAGTAAATCCTGGGACGGACTGGCGTCCCATTTGGCGGGAATGTTATGTCGGACACTTCTTCGCCATGGAAACCAGATATCTGGCCCCATGAGTCCTAGAGCTCAAAACACCAGCATCCAGGGGACTTAATTTTTTCACTCAGACATCATATCAAACTACTTCCTAGATATCCCGCGTCTTGGTAATATTCCTCGATGCACCGCCTATACTCTTAGGTGTGGCGCGAGTTGTAGTGTTGTTGGTTGATTTGAGGTGATAACTGGTTGAGTTGCTGGATGAAAATGTGTTTCTCGGGTCGTGTGAAGAAATAACTGACAACACCTGCAAACGATTGACAGATTTTATTATTACACACGGAGTTTTAGCTGTGTTGATCTTTTACAAATTATCACAGCAATAATTACTAACTGGGAGAGACATACTGCTTGGAGTTTCCAAGCTTATTCATACAGCAATCTGTGGTTTGTCCATCATAACAGGAAAGCAATTGTGATACATTCAGGGCGATCAAAATTCCTGTCGACTATCTGCCATCTGTCATAATCAGCTAGATGTAGTGAGGATGGAGGTGCAACATGTGACTGCCTCAACGTTCTGTATTGCAAGAGGTGAGATGTATGTGAATGGGTCTGCTGGTCTCAATGCTCTGCAAAGAATTGGTACCAAAAAGGGCTCTATGTTGGGCACATGCAGAAAGTTCTTGAAAATTTACTCACGCGATGGTTTGACACTAATTGGCTGCTTAATAAAACTGATCACGTGAAACTACTATGATTTGATTGTGATGCATGACCAGTTACCTAGTGGTTCAGTTTCAAATCACCGCCGCATATGCACCATGTCTGAATAATCTTGGGTATATGCTCTAAATCTATGCACCTAGGTATTGTGAATCCAGCCTTAGTACTCCTGGATACAGTACTCTTCGGTACACCATGTGTGACTGTTCTTAGATACACAATATGTCAATACTCTTAGGTGTACCCTATCTGAGTACATCTAGTTATTCTGTATCTCAGTACTCTTTGACACAATATGTTTCAATACTCCTAGATACATTATGTCTCAGTACTCCTAATTACATTCATCATCATCAAACATCTGCTTTCTATGCTGGCATGGATTGGATGGTTTACCTGAGGACTGGCAAGCCAGAAGGCTGCACCAGGCGCCTATGTAGCATTTCTTCTGGAGCTTTAGGTTCTGGGTTCAAATCCTGCCAAGGTTGACTAAAATAAAGAACCAGTCAATTACTGGAGTCAATGTAATCCACTTGCCCCTCCCCTCAAAATCGCTGGCATTGTGCTAAAATTTGAAACATTATTATTATTATTATTATTATTCCGCTGAGGTTGACTTTGCCATTCATCCTTTTTGGAAGAAGTACTGAGGTTGAGGTAATTGATTATTCCCCACCCCAAAGCTTCAGACCTTGTGCCTGTAGTAGAAAGGGTTGTTGTTGTTATTATTATTATTATTAATAAAGGCAGCAAGCTAGCAGAATCCTTACCATGCTGGACAAAATTCTTAGCAGCATTTCACTCATCGTTATGTTCTGAGTTCAAATTCTGCCAAAGTTAGCTTTGCTTTTCATCCTTTCAGGAGTCGATAAATTAAGTACCAGTGAAACACTGGGGTCGATGTAATCAACTTGTCCCCTCCCACTAAATTTCAGGCCTTGTGCCTTCAGTAGAAAGGATTATTATTTTTATTAGTAGTAGTAGTAGTAGGAGAAGAAACAATTTATTATTATTATTATTATGTTGATGATGATTGCAAATCTTACTGAGGTCAACTTTGCCTTCCTCACTTTCCGGGTTGATGAAATTTAGTACCAGTCGTGTACTGGGGCTGATGGTATTCACCCCTCCCTCAAAATTGTTGACCTTGTTCCTAAACCAGAAACCATTGTTATCTGAGGTTTACCAATATTGCTAGTTTGAGTTTCTCACCTTCACACAATGGCAACAACGACAATGATGACGACTCTGTGTGTGTGTGTGATGTTGCTGTTGTGTAAAAGTAAAGTTGTTTATTTTTCTCCTCCACAGACCGTCTGCCACATGACTGAGTGAAGAAGCGGAGTTAGAAAGGTAAGTGATACAAGAGTGCTTCGTCAAAGTGAATGGTGTACGTCCATGAATGGGGAAATGAAATTTGCTTAGAGATGACAAACCCAGTTTTTCCAGGAGGATGTTCAAAGCAAATTCACTGTCCCAACAAAAATTGTAGGAGTGCACTTGCACTGGTGGCTGTATCCCCTGTTTCTGACTGAGCCTATTTGTACCTAATGACTTCACACATATACCTCTACACACATCCTCCTATCACATGTACACCACTACCCTCATGCTACTACTTATACACCTCTACAGGGTTGGCCAAAAGTCACCCAACAGTAAATCAAACTTCCTTAAATGCGATCTGTAATTCTGTATTGACTCGAATGGAAAAATGTGTCGCTCAAGAAGGACTTCAGTTTGAATCCTTTTCATGGTGTTTCATATTAAGATGCTTTTATTAAATTCATTCAGTCGTTAAACATATATAAATCTTGGAATTAAATGGTTTTGATTTACTGGCAGCTGACTTTTGGCCAACCTTGTATATGTACACTCTACACACACATGTACACCTCTTCACATTTGCCTCTACTCCTCATTATCCTTTGATGTGGTTACATCCATCATTATACACACACACAAATGTCAAACCATGTGAATGAGTGCTCAACACTGCATTGGTGCACCAAATTTCTTTCTGCGTTTGTGCACAAAATTTCTTTATTTCTAAAGAAATAATATAAAATATACCTGTAGCATTTCTCCATTATTCCTGCCATCATATAGCTATACTATTTGGCTTAGCTATGATCAGACAGATTCCATTGAGGCTGGTGTTGTTCTGTGTCAGCAAGACTTGTATAGTGAAATCAATAAAAAGATTACACTGAACTTGCTGCTAGGAGTAGAAAATCCAATGTTTCGGTCACAGACCTTCTTCAGGAAAAAAACGTTGAAAGGAGAGAAATTAATGTTTCAACTTAAACGATGTAAAACTCTGCCGTCTTTTATTAATTTCTCTCCTTTCAGTTTTTCCCCTGAAGAAGGTCTGTGATCAAAACATTGGATTTTCCACTTTTCATGACAAGTTTTCTGTACACTTTTTATTGATTTAGCTATAATCTAGCTATAATTACTCAATAGTATTTATCTATCACATGTCTGTACCATTGGTTTATCTATTATTATCCTCTAGTACTTACCAAATAATATGACTGTACTCTTTCATTTAGCTTTCGGCCACAAGTGTTTTGCAATTGCATATCCATATCACTTAGGTTAGCTACAACCACCAGCCACATGTACTTACCCATCACATATCTATACCACATGGATTAACTACAGTCACTACTGGCCACCTTCCACAGATCTATACCACTCTGATGGCTACAATAACCTGCTAATGTCCCTCACATGTCTCTACCACTTGGTTTATCTACAATTAAACCAGTGAAGGACTCTGATAAACAATGTCAGCTATTTCTTCTTGTATATCTGTCAGTGATTGCTTTTCATTAAATCCAAGATAATTGCTCGGAACTTTTCTCCTTACTTCACTAGTTTGATCTTCCATTTCTTCTTTCAATTCCGTATCAAAGTACCTTAATGTATTCAAGTTGAGGGCCATATTTGGCTCCATTTTCAAAAATATTTCTCTTATTCAATGTCCAGTCAAACTGATTTGTGCTGCATTTTTCTTGCATTTAACCCTCAACGTTTTAGTTTAACCTTTTTGCTGCCATACGTCTGCTTCTCATCATCATCGTTTAACGTCCGCTTTCCATGCTGGCATGGGTTGGACGGTTCGACAGGAGGCTGCACCAGGCTCCAGTCTGATCTGGCAGAGTTTCTACAGCTGGATGCTCTTCCTAACGCCAACCCCTCCGAGAGTGTAGTGGGTGCTTTTTATGTGCCACCAGCACAGGGGCCAGAGGGGGCTGGCATCGACCACAATTGGTTGGTGCTTTTTACATGCTACTGGCATGGAAGCCAGTCAAGGCAGCGCTGGCATCGGCCATGTTCGGATGATGCTTTTTACGTGCCACCGGCACGGGAATCACAACTACAGTTTCCATTTGATTTTAATGTACTTGACTCAATAAGTCTCCTCAAGCATGGCATGTCGCTCTACGATCCAAGGTACTTTTGAGTGGGCTGGGGCAGGTTATGCAACACTGGTGTAGGTTACAGCTGTGCACTCACTTTATTTGCCGGGTCTTCTCAATCACAGCAGATCTCCAGAGGTCTTGGTCTTTTGTCATTGCCTCTCTGAGGCCCAACGGTTTCAATAAATTTTGGAAATGACAAAGAGTTCAGTAAAATAGCTGTAAATATTTAAGCTGGTGTTTGGAACATAAATTTTGATGGAAAGTTTTTAGATCACCTTAACCCTTTTGTTGCCACATGTTCTCCTTGTTTCAATAAATTTTGAAAATAATGAAGAATTTTGTAAAATAAATTTGTCATTATTAAGCTGGTGCTTGGAAAATAAATTAGCATGTAATTATGCTGGAAAATTATTTTAAAACAGAAAGCTTACATCATAGAACAAGAGGCAGTCTCAGTTGGGTTCATATCAAAAGGGTTAAAAGAATTTGTTTATTGTTGCATAATTTTCATCTGTTTTCCAAACATTTTCAATAATTTTTATTTTCTCTCTTCTTTCCAGATATTCTCAAAATCGTTCCAAAATGTCTTCTTTCGGCCAAGAAGGAGAATTTTACTCATCCAACTACTATGAAAACCAAAGTTCTGGATATAACATGGACACTCAAGGCTTTGGCCAGGAACCTCAGTTCGGTCAGTTTGTCTACAGCCAGACCACCACCACAGAATACATCACGACCAACAGTCAAGATCCATATTTTGGTTCTATTATGACACCGGAACCGACTGTCTACCAGACTACAGCACCAGACAGTTTTGAGGATGAGCCACCACTAATGGAAGAATTGGGCATTAACTTTGACCACATCACACAAAAGACAATGGCCGTATTGAACCCGTTACAAGATGCTGACCACAACATAATGAAGGACACTGATCTGGCTGGACCTTTAGTATTCTGCATTGCTTTCGGTGCTGCTTTGATGCTGTCTGGCAAACTGCACTTTGGTTACATCTATGGTATCGGGGTTGTAGGATGCCTTGCCATGTATGGTCTGTTAAACTTGATGAGTATCACTGGTGTTTCGTCTGGATGTACAATAAGTGTATTAGGCTATTGTCTATTACCAATGGTTATCCTATCGTCTGTATCTGTCATGATCTCTTTGAAGGGAGCCCTTGGTATATTCCTAACTGTCATGGCAGTTTTCTGGTGTAGTTTCTCGGCCTCAAAGCTGTTTGTCTCTGCCCTAGCAATGGATCACCAGCAGCTCCTTGTTGCCTATCCATGTGCTCTAGTCTACGGAGTATTTGCCCTTCTCACAGTATTTTAATCTTGGACATTTTGGTACCTGTTTTGTTTAGACCCCATCTCTCACCCTGCTCCCTGCCTTGCACTCTTCCCTGAAGCCTCATCTGAAGTTTTAATCTTGCAATTCTAACCCTTTTCTCTGCTGCTATCTGAAGTGCAAACTGTTTGGATATGAATCTATCTGTATATTCAACAAGAGCTGGTTTATTCCGATTTCTGGATTGAAGCACGAGGCCCTGCATTTAGACTGAAGAGAGGCCATAACAATGCACTGTGCTCTTACAAGAGGTCTCAAGAGAAGGACTGTTATTCAAAGCTTATTCAAAGACTCCTGTTCCATTCAATGGTTTCTTTTCTGTTGAAATGGTGAACAAACTTTCCTGACTTGAACTGAACTTCAACCAGATATTTTATGTCAAATAACTTTCTCACAAACTTTTTTCCTTCATTAAAATCAAACTAGCTACATGTGTGTGACGTCCATTACATTCACTCCTGGGGAAAACCAGGAGATTCTCCATCTTAGCCACAGGTATCATCTCCGAATCTGAAATTCTTTACACTCTTCCTTACCTTACCAAATATTCAAATTCTTGGGTAGCAGCAAAAGCGAAAATGTCTTTTTTTTTCTTTCCGATTTTTGCCAAGTCAATAAGTAAAAATCCACAATTGTGGATTTCAGTAGAGCAAGACTTTGGCTATTTTTCTTTTACCATTTTTCTCTCACTTTTTAAAAGATCTTTTTTTTTCTCTATGTTAGAGAAAGAAAGAGAGAAATACTTTTCTTCCTTTTTTTTTTTTTTTTTGGTGGGGAATAGATAAATTAAAAAAAAAATGTCCTGTAGAAAGACTTAAAAAAACCTTTTTGTTAAGTTTAATAATAAAAACAAGCAAACATGGAACAGAGAAGACCTTACACTCAAGCATAAATACACATTCATATATATATATTATTATTATTATATTATTTTATATATATACATGCATGTACATATATTAGAATAGAGGTTACTGTTTTGAAGTAAGTTTAAGCATAAAAATGGAATATTTATACAGGAGGGTGTAGTGGGGCTCAACATTGAAAATAGAGCGAAATTTATAAAATTCAATTTAGGTTTTACCTGAGCATATATTCAATGATTTACATAACTGGTCAGGTGAAAGTCCCAGACAATATGAATTTTATTATATATATATATATATATATACACACACACGCACATACATATATGTATATATATATGTTTGTGTGCATATATATAAATATATACATCATATATATAATGTTTATTCATATACATGTGTATGTATATCTTTACTGTATATATATATAAAATGTACTGTATATATACATGTATGTGTGTGTATATATGTACATATATAATGTATATGGTTAGTCTAAGGCTTCTTGTCTGTGTTGATCACAAAAGGTGATGGGTGATACAAATATTGATTGAACAAAGATTTGCCTTGTTTACAAAAATGTCTAGCATGAAAAGCAGAACAAAAAAAAAAAAGGAAAAAAAAAAAAGGAAAGCGAAACAAACAAAAACATTAAAAAAAAAAACTTATGGAGACAGCTTGAACTTATCACATAAAACTGAAACTCTTAAAGCAAGTTTACTGATGACCAAATTATTGTGCGTACATGCTTCCATATTTAAGAAAAATCAATTGGATTGAATAAATGATGAACTTGTTTGAAATGATGAAGTAAATATTTTAAACACTATTTTGGCTTTTGATTATATACAGATCTGTATGTGTGTGTGTGTATAAATATGGGTGATGTCACGCCACAGACTCTCGGGCAGGATGACCTCAATGCAGGTTGTTGGTGGCCAGTCAATGTTGTACCGTGTCGTCACTGATGGGTCACTACTGTCCTGTGCCAATGGTCTCGTGAGCTGTCATGCTGGCTGGTCTGAAGCGATCATGGAGGTGTTGCAGGTGGATGAAACAGTCCTGCCTGGGCGCGGTCACTCGGGGGTGCCCTCTGTGGGCATGGTCTGCAGTGCTGTTGCAGTTGATATATATAATGGATAATAAAATGACTGGTTTACACCTGTATCACCTGACGAGATACTGCCAGATGCTCCTGAACCAGTCGTTGCGAGTCCCATCCATGGGAGATCGATGCTAGATGTGTCGAAACAATTGTGATTACTAATACATTCTCGTATATTCCATCTTTCGTCTTTCATTTGCCATATGTATATATATATATATGATGGGCTTCTTTCAGTTTCCGTCTACCAAATCCACTCACAAGGCTTTGGTCAGTCCAAGGCTGTAGTAGAAGACACTTCCCCATCTCTGTGCGGGTCAGACAGATTTTTATGGCAGGACGCCCTTCTGTCACCGACCCTCACCAAGTTGGACACAAGGAAGGGCACCCAGCTGTTGAAACTTTACCAGACAGTGATGCTTGGTACAGCTCCTGTGTCTCACCACCTCCTGTTGACATGTCCAACCCTTGCAAGCACAGAAAACACATGTTAAATGGTGGTGATGATGTTTCGAGTTCTATCAACCCTATTCGTACCATCAAACCCACATGTACATATATATCGTCATTTAATACCCGTTGTCCAAGCTGGCATGGGTTGGATGGTTTGACCAGGGCTAGCAAGCTGCATCAGACTCCAGTCTGATTTGGTATGGCTTTCTATGGCTGGATGCCCCTTCCTAACACCAACCACTCTGAGAGTGTAATGGGTGCTTTTACGTGCCATTTGTGTGACACCAGTATCTGCCATGATTGCAATTTTACTTGGCAAGATGGGTCTTACAGTTCTATATTTAAGAGATGTGCAATAATGTTGTTGAGTCTTCTTCTCAAGCATAACATGATCTTTTCTACTTTAGGCACAAGGCCTGAAATTTTGGGGGAGGGGGGTGATCAATTAGTTCGACCCCAGTATGCAACTGGTACTTAATTTATTGACCCCAAAAGAATGAAAGGCAAAGTCGACCTTGGCAAAATTTGAACTCGTACTAATGTTTCTGCCAGCTCGCTGCCTTTCAAGCACAACATAATGCCAAGGGCCTCAGTCATTTGCTATTGCCGTGAGACCCAACACTCAAAAGGTGCTTTTATGTGTATATATATTATACATGCTGGGTGTCTGGGTTAAATTTGTTCTTTTTTGTCTTCTTTTTTCAGGAACAGCTTGATGTTAACAGTGTTGGAGAATATAAAGATTAAAGTTGTAGTGGAGAAAAAAAGAGAGCTGAAATGATGGTCTGGAAGCCATCTGAATATTGGAAAAGAGTTACTTGTATCATGATGATTTGCACCGGAGGCTGTAAGTTGTGACATGGACATTGTGAAAACCAAGTTACCCCAAACTGTGATGGTCTTTGGGTGATGTCATGCCACCCTACAATCATTGAACATGGCCTCAGACTCAGTTCAAATAGCTATGTGAAGTTTCTGGAGACTGTGATCAAACCCTGGCTGGAGAGAATTGCTGCTGGAAGGCCACATGTGTGGCTGCAGGATTCAGCTCCTTGCTATATCTCTGGAAAGAGTCGGAAGTGGTTGTTGGTGAATTCCTAGGACTTCACCAGCTCCAGTTTCCCAATTCCCCCGAGCAGCTGAGAAAGACGCCAACCGTTCTACCTGCAGCACCAAGATTTTACTAGAGGTAGTTGTGAGCCCTGTGCCAGCAGCACGTAAAAAGCACCATCCGAATGTGGCCGATGCCAGTGCCACTTTGACTGGCTTTTGTGCCGGCAGCACATAAAAAGCACCATCCAATCGTGGTCGATGCCAGCTCCTCCGTCCCCTGTGCTGGTGGCACGTAAAAAGCACCTACTACACTCTCGGAGTGGTTAGCGTTGGGAAGGGCATCCAGCTGTAGAAACACTGGCAGATCAGATTGGGGCCTGGTGCAGCCACCTGGCATCCCAGACCCCAGCATGGAAAATGGACGTTAAACGATGATGATAATGATGATGACAGTGACGCAGTTCTGAAGCTGTCTTGAGACTGTGGTGGAAGATGAGGACAGATACTTTGAGTTAATTTTTATCGCTCATAATCTAGTTGACATTTTTGGATTTAAAAAAAAATACTCTTATTTTTTGAATGAGATATTATTTTCTTTTCCTTTTATGCAGACTGTCAAATTTAGCCCGAACACCCTACACACATACACATTGGTACATCAATTTCCTGGAACCATTGTTTCCAAAGACCTGAATTAGATATTTCTGAACCAGGGATGGTCACCTTGGTCAACACACTCTGAATTAAACAAATATCAAATATTAAATGAAATACAGGTACCCGTGTGTTGGTATAAATACCTGTTGATTTATTAGTAAAATGCAAGGCACTAAGTAAACTAGTCTGGTGGCCACGGGAATTTGATGTCCTTGCTCGAAAATTAATGCAGATAAGAGATTCCAGACCATCAGGGCTCGAAAAATCGGAACTTGGATCTCATGTATACATGTGTGTACACGATGATGATGATATACATATATAGGAAGGTCAGTGGATATAGACCAGCTTAGATAAGGCAGATTAATGAGCTCTCGTTGCTCTAGTCATGGCCATCCATCTATTATTTTCAAACATAGCGTAACTACGATTCCATTCTCAATGCTTTCTACTTTTTTTAAAGACAGTAGGCAGTGACTGGGAAGGAGAGGGGTGATTTGGCTGCTATTTCTAGCTGGTAGGTGAAGCGACCACATTGAGAACCCCTTGCTGGTTCGTAAATGTTAGTATAAACAGAGAGCGCGCGAGAGAAAGAGAGATACACACACACTCACATCTCTTTCTCTCTCTCCCTCCCCATGTGCGTGTATTGTTTATAAATATAGAAATACGTTCACAACAAATGTATTACGATTTAATTAAAAATACTGTAGCAATTTAATAGTAATAAGTAATGCAAACTTGATAATTAATCTCAAGAAAAAGGAAAAAAAAAAGAAGTAAAATAAATACTCGGAACTAAATTGATTCGGAATTATTTTATTTAAAATCTGGTTTTTGTTTTAAAATCAACAAAGACTAGAAATACAAAACCATGCTTGTTATTCCTCCCACGACACACAGGATAGATATGTATGCATATATAAAATGATATATGACATAATAATATATATATATTATAATTATATATATAGTCTAATTACGACCAGACACAGATGAACAAAGGAGTGAAGCAAGGTCGTATATATAAATATACATGTATATATGTGTGTATAAATGATAGGTAGGCAGGTAGATAGAAAGATAGGCGGGAGGGAGTATGTATAGCGAGAATGCTATATCTACATATGGAGAGATAGATACATACATCTACAGAGACATACGTAAATATATAAGATTGTAGTGGGAGTTACGAGAACGAAGCAGTTTCCACTGATAACGATCTATGTTAATGCGAGGAAACTGGAACAGATACTACTACTACTAATAATAGTAATAGCCATAGAAGAGAATGACTTCATTGCTATATCGAGACAATGGTGACTATAGATAATTTCCATCGTGGAAAATATAGTTAGTTTATAATGAGAAACTTATAATAAATAATGGTGAGATTAAATTACGTGGAATTTAAGCTTTGGCAATTTTCCCAGGAAATAAATGTTTCTTATTTCGCTCGATTCTAATTTGTTTGTTATTTTGTGGGTCGAATAGCTTGGGATTTTCGTTAATAAACACATGGAAAAACGTATTTCTGATGCCAGCGTTACAAGTAAAAAACAAGAATGGTTCAAAAGAAGAAAATACTGAAGAGAAAATACTTATTTTTTTCTATTTCTGAGGAAATTTAGGATTTGGAGATCGAAACTTTGATAACATTCAGCCATTTTCCATAAAGCTGCCTAGGGTTTATATACAACACGGAATGGTTTCGACGAAAAACGATACTTTCACAAATTCTAAACTTTCTATTGTAAGTGCTAATGCCTCCTTTATAAAGCTTTAAAGTTTAATTACATTATAACAACATCGTTAAAATAATTTTCTTTTAGGTTACTTCCATGAAAACGAACATTTGAAGAAGTTATATTTTCTACGGCTGATTTATTTTGCCGTGCGTTGTTTTTCAGCTGACTTCCTGTCCGAGTTTTATACCAACCGTTGTTGGCTTACCCGGCTGCTATTCGCCTATTTGCTCGGAATGTAGTTCATGTCAGGCAGCATTTTGGGCTGTGATGTTCCCCAATTTTTTTTTACCAATTACATTCATTTGAAAGACTTAGCTCAAGACTCGCATTCCAGTTTTAAGGATTCACGTGTAAAGTCTTTATTGTCAACATCAAGCAGAGAAGAGTAAGAAGGAAGAAAGTCATGTCTGATTGCAACTATAGTGATATGTCGAAAGGACAAGCGAGTAGTGGAGCAGCAATGAAGATTTGCTTCAGAATCGATTCAGGACGGGATTTTACTCTCGATTTTCAACCTCACCAGACGCTCTGTGACATCCTTAGTCGAACTATCTACGATAGCAAGAACTTTTGTGTGACCCACAACGGTAAAATCCTCTTATGGTATTTCCCTCTCTCCGAACAGAACATAAAGCCCACAAACAACTACATCGAATGTAAAATACATGCTAAGACTACGAAAACGCGGAAGGTCTGCGACCGAACTGACCTCAGTAACTTCGAAAGCTTGTATGACAGCGATCCGGATGTTTTTCTCAATTCTTCAAACGGATGTTTAGACTGTAACACCACTTCCGAGATTTTTTGTGATGGCAACTATAGCTATGGCTGCTATTCTGATCATCAGATCGGTAACTGCCGGATCGATAGACAATCTCGATCGTTTTCAGTTGACGACGAGAAAAGAAGCGAAAAAAAAATCCGAAAGAGAGAATATCAGAGGAAACGTTACGCTAATATGTCACTGGAAGACAAACAGATGCGGCTGGAGCAGATGAAAGCTTACGAACGGGCTAAACGTGCCCGAGAAACTTTAGCGGAGAGGGAAGCTAGGTTGATGCGGTTAAGGATAAATCAACATCGACGGATTGATATCGAAAGTGAGCCTGATCGATCGAGGCGCTTGCAGAGACTTCAAAAAAACCAACGGAATCGAATGCAGACCGAAGACGCAGATGGTAGACACAAAAGACTGATACGTATGAAAGAAAATGCGCGAATGCGCGTCGAAAGGAGAAAAGCTATAGCACAGATATTGGGATCTTCTTGTAAGAGGGGGCGGAAAAAGACCTCAACTGCTGAATTACTGATGAGACAAGCCGGCGACAACCTGTCTTTCATGAGAATGAACTCAAAGAATATATCAGGTCGTAATCAAGGATTTCCATCCATGGAGCAACAAGGCCAGAAAGACCCAAATGATAGACAAGATGATTTCAGCTATTTAAGTCAAAATGATAAAAATGTTTGTAATACCCAGGATGGATCAGGGTTCACCAACCAATGTGACAAGAACAACAGGCAAGGAGATTTGTCTTATCTAGATTCAAGTCAGAAAAATTCCAATGGAGAATACTCTTACATGAAAGAGAACAACAGTCAGTGCCAGAATAGGAACCAGCAAGGTGGACACAAACCTGGGATGGAGCGCGGATCGGCTGGTGGGGCTGTTTTACCTTGTATGGACTCAACTATGGAAAAGGATGGCCTCAACAAACAGGGTATGGCAGATAAAGCAGATACTTCTGGAATATTTTCTCACTTGCATTCTAACCAAAATAAAGACATGACTGATAAAGAAATGGGCTTTGATTGCCTGACATCACCCCAAAGTAATATCAGTGAAGAGAATGGTAAAACTGGAACGAATGAAAGAGATGGTGGATTTTCTTATATTAGTGCAGCTCAAGGTTTGGGCCTCTCTGATAGAGATGGGGCTTTTCCTTATCTCAAGCCTAACTATAAGCCAACCCAAGTTGACTGTGTACGAACTGAGATAATGACTCCTCGAAGTGAAGATCTGTTAAACCTGGATGCCATTCAAAGTTCACTTGATCCATCGAGCAAAGGAACGGCGGCGAAAGCTGGTCAGAGCGACCAAAGTAACAATTTGACATTACTGGACATTGGTGGTCAACAGAAGACTGGTAATTCATCCTGTTCATTTACACCGAAAGCAATGAAGCGCAAGAAGAAAAAATCCACATTCAGTCCGGGCGAAACAGGAGCTGACTTTGGGCAATTAGAAGATGTAGGGACCCTAGAGAGGAAGCTTGAATACATGTTGGGGTCTTCATTTTCGCCACTCATTAGTCAAGGTGAGTAATTCAAATTGTAATGATAGGATAATGTTTACAGCTCATTATGTTAATGCTTATATAGTATGTATGTATGTACATGTATATATATATATATATTGCTATACATATAATGTACATCTGTGTTCATGTGTATAAACATATATATGTCTATGCATATATACATATGTGTGTATATAAATATACAAATATATGCATATGTATATATACAAATATATATATATACACACACCAACATATATGTAGAGTAACCCATCTGATTAATGTAAAATTGCTTTTATAATAACTGAGCGTAAAAACAAACATTAACATTATAAGTGTGGCTGTGTGGTAAAAAGCTTGCTTCCCAACCACATGGTTCCAGGTTCAGTCCCCGGGCTGTCCAAAGTCTTGTGATTGGATTTGGTAGATGGAAACTGAAAACCCATCATATGTATATGTTTGTGTGTCTTGACAACCGATGTTAATGTGTTTACGACCCTGTAACTAAGCGGTTCGGCAAAAAAGACTAAAAGAGTAAGTATTAGGATTGCAAAGAATAAGTCCTAGGGTCAATTTGTTCAACTAAAGGTGGTGCTCCAGCATGGCCGCAGTTAAGTGACTGAAACAAATAAAAGAAAAAATATATATATATGTATGTATACACACACGTATGTGTGTGTATATAGACATTCTCAAACGTATATTTTGTTGGTTCATTTTATGTCTGTTTTTCATGCCAGCATGAGTTTGATGAATATATTATTGTGGCAAGTTTTTGACAGCTGAATGCCCATCCTGTTGCTAACCCTCACCAGTGTTTTACAAATGCTAGACATCTTATTTCCACACATCTTCAAGATTACAAAGTTAGCAGGTGATCCATTGATATGGGGAAATGACAATAACATCACTGCGTGTTGCTGAGCAAATTTGAGAGCGGTGCAAATTTAAACAAGCACACAGACATATTTCTAAACATAGGTGCAGGTGTGGTAGGTTGCTTGCCTCCCATGGTTCTGGGTTCAGTCCCTCAGTGTGGCACCTTCAGCAAGTGTCTTCTACTATAGCCCCGAGCTGACCAAAGCCTTGTGAGTTGATTTGGTAAATGGAAACTGAAAGAAGCCCATTGTATGTATGTATATGTTTGTGTGTCTGTGTTTGTCTCCCACCATCGCTTGACAACCGATGTTGGTGTGTTTACGTCCCCGTAACTTAGCAGTTCGGCAAAAGCGATCGACATAATAAGTTTTAGGCTTACGAAGAATAAGTCCTGGGGTTGATTTATTTGACTAAATACGATGCTCCAGCATGGCCACAGTCAAATGACTGAAACAAGTAAAAGAATAAAAAGACAAAATACCTAGGCCTACCTTAGGTGCCACTCAGTGGGATTGAACCTACAACCACACAATTGGGAAGCAAACACCTTAATCACATAGCCACACACCTTTAAACTGTATGTGTGCATCATCATTATTGTAATGTTCACTTTTCCATGCTTGCATGGGTTGGCTTGAATTTGTTGAGGCAGCTGGATGACCTTTCTGTCCCCAACTGTACATGTTTCCAAGTAAGGTAATATTCCCCCATGGCCAGACATATTTTCCATAGAAGATTGGAGGCTAAAAAGAAAAGTAAGTACTAGGATCAACTCGTTTGCCAAAAATTCTCCGAGGCAATGCCCAGCATGGCCGCAGTCTAATGACTGAAACAAGTAAAAGATAGAAGATATATGCAAGCATTGGTTATCACTGATTCATTCAACACTGATCGGTGGTGAAACAGTATGCTCACTTGTGGATTGTGTTACGCTTATCATGGACTGAATTGTGATAACACAGGTTGGTGATCAGTCCAATGTTCTGTTTGTGCCACAAAAGCAATTCTCCAGTGACCACCCATGAGGTTCAGCTCTCCAAAATGCACTGACCATCACTTGTACTCACATGACCGGGTATGAGGCTGTGGATTTTTATTATATGGATTTATATACTCACACCCATCAACATGAGACCTGTGAACCGAGAAAATACCAAGGCGTCCTGATTCTAACCGAGGAATATATTTGATATGGGAGAAGGTAGAGATGATGAAAATAATTAGATGATGGTAGAAACTTTGCTGCTCTGAGCCACGAAGTTTGTGCTGGTGATTCTACCATTCATTTGTATGAAGGCACTTAATCCTAGCAAAAATACACAAACAAGTGTACAGGAAAATGTAGAGATGATCAATAAAAATATGTGAATTTATTATTCATTCCATTTACAAAACGCATGGAGATGATTCTTTTATCAGTGTTTTTGGAACCAAACTTCTGTGATAAATGAGGATGGATGCACTATCTTTTATTCGCAACTTCTGTCAGAAGATGTCACTATTTCTCAGTCTCAGGGTGGGATTTGAACTCACAAGACATAAAGCTGGAACTGCAATGACAAGGTATCCCATCTGATGCTCTGATAATTCTAACAGTCGATCACTCTCACCTGAGACTTGTTTTTTATCAACCCCAAAAGGATGAAAAGCAGATTTGAACTCAGAGCACAGAGTGGGAGCTGGAAGAAATACCACAAGGCATTCTACTCAACACTCTAATGACCTGTGCCAGTTCGAGGGAACAACGTTTAAACAAGCCATGTCTGGCTCAGATGTTTGTTCCATTTTATGATTAAATTGGCCAGATCTGGCCTCTCACACCTACCCCGCACTGTTACTTTAAATATAAACAGTTACATCATTGGAATCTCGAATTTATGAGATAGGGCCATGGTTAGTTTGAAACAATATGGATTAATAAAGTATTATAAAGGATTAATGTCCATGTTCCACAATGTTATAGGCTGGATGATCTGACAGGATTTGCTTGGGCCAAAGACTACATCAATGTCTGGTCTGCTTTGGCATGGTTTCTACAGCTGAATGCCCTTCCTAACATCAGCCACTTTACAGAGTGTACTGGGTGTTTTGTTTTATGTGCTGCAGGCACTAGTGAGGTAGTCGCACAACTTGCAAGGCTATACACCCTAAGAGTGGTGGCTTTATGTTAAGAGTTAAGGGGTTAAATTATGACAAAGGAATACTGCAAGTGATGGGAGTATGATGTACTGGACAGTACTTGTCCGACCCATGCAAGCATGGGGACAACAGACGTAAAGAGGATGATGATATGAATACCATCATCATCATTTATAACATCCACTTTTTCATGCTTGCAGACAGCATTCATTGGGGCAGATTTTTATATATCTGTAAGTATGTACGTGTATCATCATCATCATCATTTAACTTCTGCTTTCCATGCTGGCATGGGTTGGATGGTTTCAGGAGCTGGCCAGCAAGAGAGCTGCACCAGGCTCCAATTGTGCTTCAGCAGGGTTTCTATGACTGGATGCCCTTCCTAATTTCAACCACTTTACAGAGTGTACTTGGTGCTTTTTATATGGCACCATCTCTCTCTCTCTCCTTATATATATGTATGTATGTATATATATCATTTATGCCTGCATGGAAGGCAGATGTTAAATGATGATGATGATTATGCATCTCCACAAACTGTGGAGATTCATGCACAAAATCGTACCCATAATGGACAGTTGCAGGATGGGTCGAAACAATTGTCGTACTGAATAAAGTCTAATACCAAATCTATCCTCTGTTTCCTTCATCGATTATTATTACCTCAACCAACACTGCAGAATTCCTGATGTAAATCCAGCAGAAAAATATACTCCAACCATGGATGACACCAGGTAGCCCCATACTGTGAAAGTGCTTTACTCAACATTAATTCACTTATACCCATTAGTCCCCAAAATTACATATATATTGTGTGTGTATGTGTGCATCCGTTTGTTTGCATATATGTGTGTGTGTGCACTTTCATGACGTGAGCAGTCTTTTTGCTTTTGATGTGTGAAATTAAAGATCCTTTATTTGGAAAATAGATTAAAGTCATTAAATCAATCATCTTTATTATTACAGCCTGCACACCTACATTATGTGTTCAGGTGTATTTTAACACGAATATATTTACTGGGTGTATGTATTGGAATGTTATAGGGCATATGCAGTCCTAAATAAGTGGTTATGTTTTGCATTATAGAAGCATATTAACAACACACACACACACATATAGATTAGCTATAGGATTCAATAGAATCCAGGTACATCAAGATGTAGGACGCCACAAATGGCTAGGTGCAATACCATCAGGTTCACAGTGAGGTAAAAACAAGCATGAAGGTATCAGGTGTTTGTGGGATATTGTGGATATGTAAATACCAAATCCAGTTTAAGCTGTAGATCTTTTCTACTCTAGGCACAAGGCCCGAAATTTTTGGGAAGGGGACCAGCCGATTAGATTGATCCAGTACGCAACTGGTACTTAATTTATTGACCCTGAAAGGATGAAAGCTAACGTCAACCTCTGAGGAATTTGAACTCAGAACCTAAAGACAGACAAAATACCGCTAAGCATTTCGCCCGGTGTGCTAACGTTTCTGCTAGCTCGCTGCCTTATTTAAGCTGTAGATCTGACTTTGGACTAGTTCTAGGTGCAACATAGGCACAAAAAAAAAAGGAGCATAAATAGGTTTAAAAATTTCCAACAGCTGTTTCAGTAGAATTTTATAGATGTATTCATAGATTATGTCATAACGTATAATCTACCATCTTCAGATAAAGTTATAAACAAGTGAGATAATATCTTGATGATGATGATGAATCTATCCAACACAGATTGGATTTGCCTTCATGGTATTATCTCACCTGTTTAAGATTTTACCAAAAATTCTATCTAAACAGCTGTCGTAAATTTTAAAACACACTTGTGTTTATATATATATGTATATATATCATCATCATCATCATCGTCATTTAACATCCATTGTCCATGTTGGCGTGGGTTGGACAGTTTGATCAGGGCTGGTAAGCTGGAAGGCTGCACCAAACTCCTGATTTGGCATGGTTTCTATGGCTGGATGCCCTTCCTAACGCCAACCACTCTGAGAGTGTAATGAGTGCTTATACGTGCCACTGGCATGGGTGCCATTTGCATGACACCAGTATCTGCCAAGGTCTCGGTCATTTTTTATTGCTTCTGTGAGGCCCGACACTCGAAAGGAGCTTTTCATGTGCCACTGGCATCGGCCACTTTGACACTGTGAGGCTCAATGCTCGAAAGGTGCCTTTTACGTGACACCACATAACCGACATGTAAAAAGCGCACATGTGCACATACATGCATTTGCGCATACTCTTACATGATGGTTGTAAATGAGCATCACCATCATACATGCGAGGTTGTTTGTTTGCAGTTTCTCATGAAAATATTACCTTGCTTGGGAAACAGGTGAGGGTTGGTGACAGGAAGGGCATTCACCCTTAGAACATCTGCCTCAGTAAATTCCATCTGACCTGTGCAAGCATGGAAAAGTGGACATTCAACAATGGTGAGGATTATTATTATTATTAAGGTGTGGCTGTGTGGTAAAAAGTGTGCTTCCCAATGACTTGGTTCCAGGTTCAGCCCTGCTACGTGGAATTTTGGGCTGACCAAAGCCTTGTGAGTAGATTTGGTCGACGGAAACTGAGTGGATTTGGTAGATGGAAACTGAAAGAAGCCTATTCATATATATATATATATATATATATAACCTTGTGTTTGTCCCTAGCCACTGTTTGACAACAATTGGTGTTGGTTTGCTTACATCCCCATAACTTAGCAGTTCTGCGAAAGAGACCAATAGATTAAGTACTGGCTTGAAAATAAAATCAATACTGGGATTGATTTGTTTAATTTAAACCTTCTGAGTGGTGCCCCAGCATGGCCGCAATCTAACGACTGAAACAAGTAAAAAAAATACACACACACACATACACATACACGCTGTTTTCCAGAATTTGGGGTTGATTTTGTAATCTGTGTAAATTCAAGGACCCTGATTTTTGAAATCTTTGTTAATTTTGAGCGTACACTGGTGGTATATTAAACATTTAGGATCGTTATATCAGTACCCGCTTTTTTTTTTTTTTATTCCACAAAGAAGCCTTACAAGAAATCCAAACTGGGTAGGGGTGTGTGGGAGTGGGGTGGGTGATTTCTTTCTAGAACCTTCCATTAACTCAGACACTCTGATTCACTATATTTTTCACTGGGCTCAGATCTGTTTTATTTTTTTTGTTATTTTTTTCCCTTCTTTATCTTGACAAATCACTTTTTTTTTTTTGCTGGTGGAAGCTGGCACCCAATTTTCCTTCTCCATGTAAACACACACACACACACACATTCATCTACACACACACACACATTCATTTACAAACACACACATATACACACATATTTTTATTTACGCATGCAGACACACATATATATATGTACATACATACATATATATATATATATATACTCACGCATACACACACACACACACACACACGCTCATCTACACACATTTGCATTCATATACATATTGATGTATTTCCATACATACTTCTCTTACCAGTCTCCTTTCTGTCTGTCTGTCTCTCTCTCTCTCTCTCACTCTCTCTCCCCCACTCTTTCTCTATCTCTTTCTCCATCTACCCCTTTTCTTTCTCTCTCTCTCCTGCCTGTATTTTCAATCCACCGGCTTCTTATCTTGCAGAGGTGATAATATCTTGTGTATGTTTAGGTGTGTGTGTGTGTGTGCATGTATCTACATGTTTGGCTGTCTGTGTGTGTATGCCTGCTTGTGTGTGTGTGTGTGTGTGTGTGATATCTGAATTGGGATGTAGTTGTGTATATTGGAGTGGTGATGGCGTGGAGTGACTGATCTGTTGCTAAGCAACATAGATATTAACTGCCACTGCATCCTGATTGCTTCCTCTCCCTCCCCCTCCTTCTGCACGCTTCCTCTCCTTCCCATCTGCCCAGAGATTCTTTTTGCAATAAATAAATAAATAAATAAATAAAACAGGGGTGGGTGGAACAACAGTAACCTTTCCCAGCCTCCCTAACACTACCGTCACCGACACCACCATCACAGCACTACTACAACCACTACTACACTAAAGCCAACATCACTACCACAGTTCTACTGCAGCCATTACCATCACACCCTATAACTATTATTATTATTATTTAAGGTGGTAAGCTGGCAGAATCCTTAGCACGCTGAGCAAAATGCTTGTCCGTTTTCATGTTCTGAGCTCAAATTCCACTGAGGTCGACTTTCCCTTTCATCCTTTCGGGGTTGATAAATTTAGTACCAGTGAAACACTGGGGCCGGTGTAATCAACTAGTCTCCTTACCCCAAATTTCAGGCCTTCTACTTTCAGTTGAAAGGATTATTATTATTATTATTATTAAGGTAGTGTGCCGGTTGAATGGTTGAACCATTAGAATGCTGGTCAAAATGCTTAACAGTATTTCTTTTGGCATTAAGTTCTGAGGTCAAGTTTTGCCTTTCATCCTTTAGGGATCTTGAGTACCAGTCATGTACTAGGGTTGATGTAATCAACCTGCCCTTTCACATCAGAACTGCTAGCCTTGGGTTAAAATTAGTAAGAATTGTTTTCTGTCGTTCTTTTTATTCTTCTAACATATTTTCTTAATGTTTGTTTCTGTTGTGTCATTTGTTTTGTAGATTACTATGACAACGCTACAGCTGAGATGATGACGCCAAAAGACAGAAAATTACTAAAAATGAGATTGAAGCAACGAAGGCGTCTTCATACAGAGACCGATACACAGCGCACAAAGCGACTGCTGCGCATGAAACGGTATCAGCACCAGCGCATGGCAACCGAGCCCCCCGAGCATCGACAGAAAAGGCTGGTACGCATGCGAGAAAACGCGAGGCGACGCGAAGAGAGGAAAAAAGCCATAGCACAACTGTTGGGAAACTCTCAGAAAGGGAAAAAAAAGTCGCAGGCGATTTCGATTCTGATGCGACGGATGAAAGATAACGAGAATATATTTCAATACCAGTCGATGCTTAACCGGGACGGTGGTAGTTTCCCGATGAAATTAAGCTCCAAGAACATGGATAAAGATTGCGGCTACATGTGTCAGAATGACAAAAGTTGTAGCAGCATGCAAGACAGCCCCTGTTGCTCGGCCCCGTGTGGGAAGTCGTGTCGTCAAGAGAATTTATGTTGCAACGGAGATTTTCCTTGCATGAAAGAGAACGGTAGACAATGCCAGAGCAGAAGCCACTCGAACGGAACTTCGACTGGCTCTTACTCTTGTATGGAACCACTCAATACCAATAAAGATGTGATGGACAGGGGTTCAACCGGAGAAGTTGTCTTCCCGTCTTTCAACCAGATTCAGAACCGTGTGACCACAAACGGAGATGGAAACAGTTTTGGCTGCTACTCTTCAGATCAAAACAAATCCATGTCCAACAGTATGTCCGATTATTCTTACATGAACAGTTGTAATATGGGGAAAGATGGCTGCTATGCTAACATGAAATGCTCGCAAGACTGCAAAAAGCGGAAAAAAGGATGCGATTGTCTTTCCGCACCACCAATATCTTCTATTGATGAAGGTAAGTAGTATAAAGATATCAAGAATTTATTGTAGTTCTTCCACTGTGTAATGATGTTTCTCTCTTGGTAGATGGAAACTGAAAGAAGCCCATCCTGTATATGTGTGTGTGTTGGTGTGCATATGTTTGTGTTGACTTCATGTGGTAGTTGTAAGAGGATTGTCAGTGTCATGCAAGCAATATCATTCATTTCCAATATTCTACAAACAGGTGAGGGTTGGCAACAGGAAAGGGCACCTGGCTGTTGAAAATCTGCCTCAATAAACTCCGTCCAACCCGTGAGTAGAGAAAGGATGAGGAAAAATTGAGACAAATGCCCAAACAAAAATGTGCAATGAGAAGAGGAAGCACAAGAGGAACCATTTAAAGATAATGTGAGAGAGCAATGGAATGACTGAATGGAGAAAGATCTTTTACAAAAGGTGGAGCTAATCGTGCTGCCTCACTTGAAGTTCTCTGTGTTCTTTGTTATAAAGGCATTGGACAAAGTTAAAGTAGAAAAGAATCATTTTTAAAATGCGGTATCTCTAATGCCATGGATGGTACCAATGATGATATTCTGAACAATAGCGACGTCGAAGTCGATTCACCAGAACCAGACTGGAATCCTTACCATGATGCCATATGTGATGAATCTTGTGATATGCATGAGGGAACTTTTAGAAACAGATACTGATGATTATGAGGAATTTGATGGGTTTTAGGTAAATAAATTTGACAGGTTTGATGTTTTATTATTTAACTTAATAGGAAAGAAAAATATTACAATGTCTTATGTTTTGAATGCAACTACTGTAAAATAATTTTATGGAAAAAAAAAAGCTTGTGTGTCATCCGAATTGTATTATTTACCACCAAAATGATAATAGATATTTTTATGTAAAATATAAATATGTTATTCAAAATGTTATTACTACAGTTATACATCACCATTAAAATTTTTGAAAGGTTAGCAAAAGATAAAGGTAATTGTGAGCGTAACCATAACTCGATATTTACGTTTTCTCAGCTGAGTTCGCATAGATAAAAGTTGATTTCAATGCACATACATACCAGTTAACCAGTATGTAAGAGGGTGGTATGTGTGTATAAGTGAGAGGGGGGAGAATAAACATGATATATACGCACAGACATGTATCTACATATAGCTGTCTGTCTGTCTGTGGCTGTGTGGTAAGTAGCTTGCTTACCAACCACATGGTTCTGCGTGGCATCTGGGGCAAGTGTCTTCCACTATACATGTATACGTGAGATATGCGCACACATACATGAGAGAGAGAGAGAGAGAGAGTGTGTGAATAGAGGCAGAGAGAGGTTGAGAGACTGGAAAATCAATGCATATAGACTCCCTCCTACACACACACACACTTTAAATTATGTCTATATTGTAATTAAATGTTCATATATTTTATCTATTTGCAGATTGTTATGAATGTGCTAATAACATGATGTGTGGACCAAACTGTGACCAGGGGTCGAAATCTGATGGAAACCAGTTTAGTGGTGGCTGCATAAATCCTCGTGAGAAAAGACTGGAACAGATGCGACAGTACCAACGGCGCCGTTTAGAGAATGAGTCACCTGATGAACGTCAGAAACGGTTGGAACGCATGCGAATGAATTCCAAGATGCGTGTGGAGAGAAAGCGCCTTATGGTCCAAATGATGAAGACAGGACAGAAACCACGTGGTAAGGGGTCAACTTTGGCTGAACAGGATTCTCTGTTACGCTACACAGACACCTGCAGCCCAGATGGAAATGCAGACAGTTACTGTGTTGAGCAAATGAAAAATAAAGACGACCGTCTGCAGACCTCAAAACCGAATCCTAACGAGGAACAGTCTCCTGATTTTGCATACGTCGGCTCAAACCAAAAGGCAGTGACGAACAGGCAATCGGACTACCTTTACTCCAAGTCGAACATGTCATCAGAAAACCATGGCAAGACAATGTCGGATCGAGACAATGTGTTTATGAGCCGAAATCAAGTTAACAAAATAGTTCCTGAAAGGGGAAGTGTGTTCCCGTGTATGGATCAGATTGCTGACAAGAACGAACTGGACAGGGCTGGTTTAGGAGGACCAGTGTTTCCAGGTATGACGTTGATCCCTAACAAAGACACGCATGACAAGGGCCCGGTCTTCCCTTGCATGGATCAGGAACAAAACAAAAATCTCCCTGCCGACCGTGGAGTAACTGGTGCAGGGGGCGGTGCGGATGTCTCTGTGGCAACGGCAGCAGCAGCAACTGGTGGTGGTGGCGGTGGTGGAGCAACAACACCAGGGGGTGGCAGTGGAATGGCAGCTGGATCGTTCTGCTTGAATCCCTATCAGTCTGAAGTCACTTCAGCTGATAGGGCATCTATGTTTCCTTATGGCGTTCAGTCACAGAACAAAGACCCAAACGATAAGGCTGGTGGTGTGATCCATCCATTCTTCAACCAAAACCAAAGTCGCAACATCAATGACAGAGATATAAACTTCCCTTGTATAATCCCTGAGCAAAATCGAATGTCAAACTTCTCCTACATGAATCCATACGGGGTCCCTGGCGGTAATATTGACCGCGATGGAAACTGCTCTTATCTAAAATCGGTGCCAGATGTTAGGAAAAAAACTGACCATGGTCATCGGAAAAAAGAGGTTGAGTCTTCTAGTTCTGCATTTTCTTCTTCTGTTGTTAACTATGGAAAATCTGCTGATGCTGGAATGCAAATGTATTCTAAGCAGAGTTTGGGCTATATGTGTATTTCGTGTGAAAGACCATTGCCCAGAGACCAACTGAGTCGATTTTCACCATTTCCTGGTTCGCTGATCCCAGATCACGACCCCAATAAACTTGCTGATGAGCAGAAGCAGTGGATATGCAAGACCTGTGAAAAATTAAAAAGGAACTACCACTTATTTCCGAACCCCGTCAGTTAATTTTTTCTGTTGTTTCGCAACATGCATTTTCGAAACAACACTTAACTCCACTATCACTCCACTTTCACTTTCACTCTCACTTCATCTTACTACTTTACACTCAAAACTAACAAACGAACAAAAAAAACCCCAGAAAAACCAGGCAAAAGAAAGAACAAACTATCACATATAAATGCAAAATATATGTATTTATGAAAGCCAGCAGGTTTCTATCAGGCATATGTCCACCTCCAGAATTGTTTTTCTCCCTTGAAATATATCTCTACTCTTTGACACTGAAAAAAAAACAAAACTTCTCTTTCTCTTCATCGGAAAACATGACCCTCACTCACTCCTCCCTCTCCTTTCTCTCTCTCTCCTTTCTCTCTCTCTCCTTTCTCTCTCTCTCCTTTCTCTCTCTCTCTCATTCTGTGTCCTTCCACTCAAGACAGTGCTGTCTCCCTCAGAAGCAGCACTCCCATGATCAAAATCTACACCACAACCTTGTCTCTGCTTTCATCCTAAGACGAGCATCCAGCTTTGTCATTGCTCTTAAATCTAGACTCAGATCTTACACTTTAACCTTCTGTCTTGACCTCAACATCTGACCCTGAACCTATGTCCTCATTTCACCATCTGACCCTAACCCTGTGCCCTAACCTTACCACCAGATCATAGCCCTATACAGTGACTGTCCCATCTAATACCAAAAACCAGTATTATGAATGCCTTGTTTGTTTCCACCCTTTCACTACGATTTCCTTCCCCGTCTTTGGATTGTGACCTCACTGATGCTAACCCTGTCATCTCACCCTGCAAACAAATTTAATATTCTTTCCCATCATTTGTCTTTTGTAAGTAATATTTTCTAACCCCCACCCCTTTTTTTTTTTATTATTATACTTGGCCCCCTTCAGATAAAGCTTGGCTGGGAAGAAAAGGTACAAGATTGGCACCCCCAATAAATACAACACTTTATTTGTTCTGTCAGGTCTTCAGGTTCCTGTCCTGCTGCAGAAATTAAGTCACAATACCAACCTTCGGCAAGACACTTCATTTTTTGTTTTTTTAACTTCCTGGAGAAGGAACAACTTATTTTGTCCAATTTCACACTTGGTGGTTTTGCAGTTTGATAAGGAATCACTATTTTGGAACTAGCATGCAGTAAACAGCACCAAGAATACTAAGTTATACTCTGGTGAAGCTCAAATTGGAAACCAAATTTGCGACTAGGGTTTTGGCGGCATCTTGCTGAGTGTTCTTCATTCATACCACTTCTTGAGGAAGTCAAAGCTTGATAGAATTTAACCATTTATTTCACTACTAATTAATGTGAGGCCTTGAGTTTGTTTGTAAATGATCATTATTACTAATTGATGTGAAACATAACGAACAGCAACAACCAGAAGAACAATCTGTAAATGATAATTACAGAGGCCGATTAACTTTCTTTCTGTTCACATTGTCATCTTTCATTTCATACATTTTAAATAATTTTTTTTCTTTTTTTTTGGAAACCAAGGTGTTATTTTTGGGTTTTTCTTTCAACCCCCCCCCCTTATCATACCTTTCCTTTCATGTTGTCCCTTCTTGTCTTTGAAGCCAATCAATTCCAAAGTTTTTTTTTTTTTTTCATAGCAATCGATTAATTACTTTAAATTGCAAAAAAATAGCGAAACAAACATAATTATTTCTGGAATTCCTGTTTAATTCCTGTTTAAATATCATTTTCTTTTTTATTTCGTTTTTCGATTGTTTTTTTGTTTTTTTCCTGTTTCGATATCTGTAGAAATGCTTTGGTGTGTGGTGACAAAAAATGCGAAAAAAAGACAAAAAAAAAAATGGCAAAAGCATTAGAAACCGAAATGTTTGTGAAGAATTATTTTTGTAACAAAACCACAAATGTCTGTCAGCGAATATAATAAGGATCTTCATTTAATTATTTTTCATTTCATTTCTGTTGATTTGTCAATAGTTCTTCCTGTTTATGTATAAATGTATCTTTTTATGTGTATGTGTGTGTGTGTGTGTATGTGAGTATTGCTTTGCTTCAGTGATAACAATTTTCATCATCATCATCATCATCATCATGATGAAAGTGGTGAGCTGGCAGAGTCGTTAGCACGCCGAAACAAAATGCTTAGTGGCATTGCATTCGTCTTTACGTTCCGAGTTCAAATTCTGCCGAGGCCAACATTGCCCTTCATCTTGCTTTTGGGGGGGGGGGGGATAATACATTAAGTACCAGTCAAGCACCGGGGTCGATGTAATCGACTAGCCTCCCCCCCACCAAATTTCAGGTCTTGTACCTCTAATAGAAAGGATTAATAGGGAGCTGGCAAAATTGTAAGCATCCCAGGCAAAATGTTTCTCAGCATTTCATCTGTCCTTACGTTCTAAGTTCAATTTCTGCTGAGGTCGACTTTACCTTTCAGGGTCGATAAATTAAGAACCAGTGAAATACTGGGGTCAGTGTGATCGACTGGTCCCCGCCCTCCAAATTCCAGGCCTTGTGCCTTTAGTAGAAAGGATCATTATTATTATTATTACGATTACCATTAATGTGATGTGTGTTGACACAATCTTTTGCAACATTTCTTTTGGCCCTTTACATTCAGAGCTCCAATTCCACTGAGGTCCACTTTGCCTTTCATCCACCTGAGATTAATAAAATAACGTACCAGTTGAGTACTGGGGGTTGAAACGATCGGCCAACACCTCCTCCTCCTCCTCTTGTTCCTGTAATGGAAAAGACTTATCCCCCCCCCCCCGTTCTTATCAAATCAGCTGACAAACTGGCAGAACCATTGGGGGAGTTGGAAAAACTGCTTTGAATGGCTTCCTCCAGCTCTTCGTATTCTGAGTTCAAATCCTGCCAAGGTCAAATTTGCCTTTCATCCTTTTAGGGTTGATAAAATAAAGTACCAGTTGAATAATGGGGTCAATGCTATCAACTGACCCACTCCTATCACATTTAGAGACCACCATCATCATCATCATTATAGTAGAAAGGATTATTATTATTATTATTATTAAGCCGGTGAGCTGGCATTTCGTCTGTCTTTATGTTCTGAGTTCAAATTCTGCCGAGGTCAACTTTGCCTTTCATCCTTTCGGGGTTGATAAATTAAGTACCAGTTGAACACTGGAGTTGATGTTATCACCCCCACCCCCCACCCCCGAAATTACTGGCCTTGTGCCAAAATTTGAAGCCATTATTATTATTATTATTATGGAGTGTGGTGGCTTGGTAGAATTGTTTGAGCATGAGAGAGAAATGTTTTGTTTGTTCTGGCAGTTTAGGTTCTGAGTTCAAACCCCACAATAATCATCTTTCTCTTTTCATCCTTCTGGGATCGATACAATGAAGTACTTGTTAAATATTGGAGTTGATGTAATCAATTAAATCTCCAGCCTTCGAAATTACTGAAACCTCTGTTCTGAAGAGTGGTGGGTTGGCAGAACCGTTAGATCATCAGAAAACATGCCTTGTGGTATGCATTCTGGCTCTCTATGATCTGAGTTCAAATCCTGTTGAAACCAGCTTTGCTTTTCTCCCCTCCATGGTATCTTCTAAAAATTACTGGCTTTGTGCCAAAATTAGAATTATTATTAAGGCTGAGCTGGTGGAATTGGTAGCGTGGCAAATAAAAATGCTTAACATTTCCTTCAGCTCTATGCTCTGGGTTCAAATTTCACTGAGGTCGATTTTGCCTTTTATCCTTTCAAGGTCAATAAAAGAATTAGCAGTCGAACCCCGGGGGTCAGTGTAATCAACCAATTCCACTCCTTTAACGTTGCTGGCCTTGTGCCAAAATTGGAAGCTATTATCGGTATTTTCAAGGCAGTGAGCTGTCAGAACTGTTTGAGCAGAAGACAAGAAATGTTTTGCAGTATTTCCTCCAGCTCTTTACATTCTGGGTTCAAATCCTGCTCTGGTTGCTTTTGCTTTCTGCCCCTCTGAGGTTGATGGAATAAAGCACCAGTCACATAGTGAGGTCGATGTAATTGATTCAACCTGATTCTGGGGTTTCTGGCCCTGTGTCCTTTGCCTAGAAACCTTTATTCTATTACAACAAGTGTGGTGGAAAGTATAAAGAATAGACCCCCCCCCAACACACACACATCTTATTGAGAATCACTCAAGCAATTTGGGGTCATATTCCCCCGCCCCCCCCTTTTCCTTCCTGAATTAAAATCTCATCAGAGTCAGCTTGGTGTTGCCTGTAATTTTCCAAGGCGGGGGTTAGTGGTGAGGGGTGGACTCAATGAAATAATTTACTGATGGGGTTTGATTTTAATGACTTCACCCTACCCCCTCCCTGAAAATGCCTGCCTACACCCCCACCTCTTCCTGTGCCAGTAATCATTTCTCATCATTTACAACAAGGGTGGTGGACAAGTGTATTTAGTCACATCCCTTTAGGCTCTGAGTTCAAATTCCACCGTGGCTAGCTTTGAACTTTCATGGCTCTGGGACCCAATAAAACGCATACCCCTCCCCTCCTCCCTCTGCCAATCAAGTGCTTGATTTTATCGAATTAATCAAGCTCTGCAGCAATTAATTATAGTAAAGGAATAATCCAACACTGCCCACCACCACTGATAACCCTCACCTACACTGCCACCACCACTGACAATTGTGGTTTAACCCTTTGGCATTTAAACCAGCCATGTCCAGCCCAAACTAGTCAGATCTGGCCTCTCACACCTACCCTACAATGTCATTCTAAAAATAAACAATCACATCATTGAAATCTGAAAGCCATGAGATAATCCAGGATTATTTCAAAACAATGTGAAGGACTAAATATCACATTTGTTACAAAGTAATCTGAATGCTAAAGGATTAAGTCCAGTAACGTATTTAATGAGGAGGGAGCCTCTCTATGGTTGCTAAACCTGCTGGAAATAGCAGTCAAATCTACCTCAAATCACACCCTCTTTGAATGTCATTGAATAATGTGGCCCTGAGTTCCATGTATATAAAAAAAATAGAATAAAATAAGATGGTAACGGCTGGTTGGATTAACTTTGATCATGTGTCTGTCCAGTTTGGGTTGACCTTGGGCTAAACAACACCAGCAACACTGAAAATAACAGCTGAATGTCCCTCATGTTGCACCTTATTGTCTTAAACAAAATCTTAGAGTAGTTTGTGTTAGACTGGGTCTGAAAAGTTTCAAGCGGGATGGTCATAGTTGGAATGCCTTCGATCAAAGCTTTGATTGATCAGAGTTGATCTGAGGCTAAACAATAATAAAGTTGGTGTCACAAATATAAGATGTTGAAATTTGCAAACCTGCCCAACCTTAAAACGGAATTTTTATCGTAGAACTAGGGTTAATCCCAGGCAGGTTGGTACGAAGGGGATTAATGTATTACAGACCAGTCCTAGGATAATAGCACACAATACTTGAAGATTATTGTTTCATACATTCTGACTTTAAATTCTGCCAGGTTAGATTTCCGCGTTTGCCTCCTCTGGAGTCAGTTGAATCAGCTGTGACCATCTCTCAATAAAGTTGTGGTCAGCTACCAGTGTCAGCCATTATTTGTATTGTTTTGTGTATAATATTTGCTATGAGAAACAGAAAATTTGTCTCATTATTTATCTCTTTATTATATATGTGTGTGTGTGTGTGTTTGTAATGTGTAGGTATATATGCATGTGTGCGTTTATATTTATGTGTATATATGTGTATGTATATATATATATATGTATGTATATATATATATTCGTTTGTTCATTTAATGTTTGTTTTGCTATGCTAGCATGGGATGGAAGAGGATTTGTCTTGGGTAGGATTTTCCAACCAGATACACTTCCTGTCACCAACCCTTAGCTATTTTTCAAAGCATGATACATACACATGTGCACACACACACACACACACGCAAACACACACACACACGCAAACACACACACACACAGGTATGTATATGTATCTATTATAGTGTGAGAGATCACATACATTGTGAAAACTCTGAACAGAATTAATAAAAAAGGGTTTCAATAGGGCAGTAAAAAAATATTTACACACACTGACACACACACACACACACACGCAAATGCATATACATGTGAATGAGTGGAGTTTTGTTTGTGCGGAGGGGTCAAGAGAAAGAAAGAGAGGCAGTAGGTCAAACCTTCTCGGTTGATTCTGATGGAACCTTTCCTCATGTCAACAAACACATCATATATAGTTCCATGCTCTACTCAAAGCACCACCCCCTTACATTATACCCCACAGTAAAACTCCTATTCATGGTTCTTCATTAGGGCCCAAAAGTCACATCATGCTTCAAGGTAGTTTACTTCAGATATGCTTGAGACAAACCCGATATGAATAATAGGAGCAAAGATAACATGATATGCAACAAGTGCACCCTTTAGCATTTAAACCGGTCATATCCAGCCCAAATATGGCCAAACTAGCCAGAGCTGGTCTCACACTTCTATCCTACAAAGTCATTCTAAAATTATACAATCATATCATCAAAATTTCAAGGCTTGAGATAAAGTATGAATAATTCAAAACAACGTGAATAAATAAGCATTGAATTTGATAGGATAATTTGAATGCTGACGAGTTAAATGTCACAGGTGCTGTTGTTTACCTCCTCTCTCTTTTGTTTGGTAATATCATGAAGTGTTTTGGTGCACATCGTCGACCTGATGACTGATGATTGATTTTATAGAAGATAAATACAGTTGTAAAATGTAACAAAGGTTGAGGGAATGGTAGACATGTTTGTTTATACTTGAAATGGTTGGTGTTGCTTCATTCCTGATGTAATTGTACGTGTTCATTGTGTGTGTATATAGATATAGATACATGTATGTGTGTGTTTGTGTATATACATATATGTTTATATACATGGAAATATATATATATATATATATGTGTCTATATACATTTATATATATATATGTTTATGTTCATGTGTGTATGTATATTAAGGGTAATATATATGTTTGTGTGTGTATATATATATATATATATATAAAACAAATAATAAATGAGTATATGCATATATACGTACATGTATGTACATACCTATAGCTACATGTATATATAGATGCATATCTGGGTACAGGACGTCACAAAAAAAAAACGTGGAGAAAATGATAAACAGAGTACAGAAAACACACAGGCCACATAGAGAACATTTATATATATATATACATACATACATATACATATATACATACATACATACATCTTTCAGTCTATAAATATACTGAATGATCTGGGAAATTTTTTTTTGAAGAAAAAAAAGTTAAAAATTTAAAATTAAAACATGATTAAAAAAGAAAAGAAATGATAAAAACAAGCACTTGTATTTAGGTGGGGTGGGGGTGGGGGAGAATCAAGCAGCATAAATAATGTGGCACCATGGTGGCACCATGGTGGTGATGTGGAGGAGCATGGGTTGGCTAAACATTTACATGTGAATGTTTCTTTGTTTAACAATGAATAAACCCCTTATATTACCATTGGTCAGCTGTGTCATTCCTTTTATACTGTTATTATTGTGTAGTATCGTACCTATTTGTTTTGTGTTCAGCCCTTGTGGCCAGTAAAGAAAAATTATTATTATTATTATTACTACTATAATTTAACACACTCACCGGTTAAATTTCCACTTATTTCTTTTTTATTTTTCTAAAATTTTCGTTGCATCTTGCAACCTTTTCAATAGTTTTGACTCTCAAAATAGAAATAAGTGGAAATTTTACCAGTGAGTGTGTTAAATTATAAGGCACCAAAAGAGAATGACTCTCCCCAGACACAACAAAATATGCTTCAACACACAAACTCACATAAAGAATCTGGCAAACCAAATCCAAAAACAAAATATATATATATATTGCAAAGGCAAAGGAGCCGATACAGCTTGGCACCAGTGATGTCACAAATCATTTCTACAGCTGAGTGAACTGGAGCAATGTGAAATAAAGTGTCTTGCTCAAGAACACAACACGCAGCCTGGTCCGGGATTCAAACTCACAACCTCGTGATCGTAAGCTCGACACTCTAACCACTGAGCCATGCACCTTCACATACATATATACATATATCTATATGTGTGTATGTACTAAGTAGGGCTACCTCATTTTGATGAAAGTATATATAATCTGTCAGTATATCAAAGGTACATACTACAGTAAGGTACCTGATACCTGACAGATGTTCACTAGTACAGGGATATCACTGTTACCCCCCTGTCCCCTGACAATAACAATATCTACCTTACCTGTCCCAGAGCCATAGTCTATAATAATGATTAGTTTAAAGTGTGTTGTCTAGTTTGACCCTACCAAATAAATGATACAATCACACATAAGATTTGAATATATTTGAGACCTTACAAAAGCCAGGCAAACACAAACTTTGTTACAAATGAATTGTGAGACTTCTTGTTCTGGAACCATGAATGATGGATGCTTCCTTATTCCTCCGACTCTTTGAATATAATCTAGTTCCCAAAATGCCACTTGATTCACATTTCAATCATTCTCTGACTATTAAACAGCCATATATATATATATATATATATATATATATATATGTGTGTGTGTGTGTGTGGAGAATGGAGCAACAAATACAAGAAGAAGCAATTCATTATATATATTTTTTTTTTTGTGATTTTGGTGCCAGAGGTGATAGTTCTTTGGATCTATCATCATGCCTGACACCAACCATGGCCACCTCCTTCAGCAGCAGCAGCAGCAGTCACTAATCCTTTAAATTACTGCCAAACCTTCTTGAAAAAATATAGAATATGTTGAATGATGTTATCCTTGATATGCAAAATAAGGGGACGATTACAGAGCTGAGACCTCATTGATCACTGCAGTGGGCTGCTTGATCGGTTGACCCAGGGCTGAATAGCACAACCAACACTCACCACCTCCACCACCACCACCACCACTACTGCTGCTGCATCTAATCCATATCTGCTCTCTGCATTTTCAAAACAGCAGGATGGTTATTGCCGAATCATTGTTGACCAGTGCAGTGGTCCACTTGATCAGAGTCGAGCGAGCCAAGGTCAAATATCGTATTGAGTCTGACACTCGCCAACCACCACCACCACTCTTACTGTATCTAGTGTCTAGCTGTTCCCTCCATTTTCAAAGCTATCTTCTGTACTGTCTGTTTTGTGTGTTGAAGCTAGCTTCATTTCCACCACCACCATTACTAATACTACTGTTACTACTACTACTACTACTACTACTGTCACTGTATTACCTTCAGCTGCTCCCCAGTGTCAGTCCATTGACAAGACAAATGCATATACTCAGCATGGTGACTTGGCTGTAAAGACAAACTTCCAAGTATTGTTGAATAAAATAGATCTAACATCTCAAATGGCCTACTTTTTCTTCTTCTTCTTCTTCTTCTTCTTCTCTTCCTCCTCCTCCTCCTCTTCTTCTTCTTCTTCTTGATCCTCTCCTGCCACCTTTTGCTTTTCTTTCTTTTCTTTTTATCCATCTCCTTCTTCCTCTCTTCATTCTCTTCCTCATTTAAAGCTTATTTAACTTCCTGTCTCATTTGTCATCCATTGAATATATTGAAAAATCACATGTTTTTAATAAGAATATATGTGAGTGTACGTGAAAATAAATATATATATATATATATATATATATATATATATATTTGGTCATGCAGACATTGGAGCTTAATGCAATCTTTGCACTCATTGGATATTGTCTAAGCATGTAACCCATGCCAGCATGGAAGACAAACATCAAAAGATGATGATATAATATTCCCCATTGGACGTGGCATTTAAATAACAGCAGGAAGAGGACACCTAGTAAACAGGTGAAAGCTCAACTGGTTCAGTATAGAAAACACATTGTAGGGCTCAGATGATTTGAACTTAAACTCAGAAATATTTATTGAGTGCTAAGTCCACGGGGTAAAGAGTTGCCAAAAGAGAAATCCAGGTTAGCTGATATGAAGATAATTATGCAGGTAAACATGATTAGGTTTGATATTTATTTAAGACAATATTTCAATATCTTCCATCTGATGACAGGATCTTAAGATTGGCTCCTGTGTCTGTAAGGTTTACAAGTTGCAGGCATTCCAGCCATTCAGACACAGTTGGTTGTACTTTCAAATCTGTTCCTTCTACTTGCTGTAATGGTGGTCATGGTAGGATCAATAAAAAATATAGTAGTAATATATGTCATCCAAACTTGTGTTTCAATGTATTTTTTTTTTTAAGAAATCAAATGAAAAGAGACTTGTTCAAAAATGTTGTAGAAAAAGCTTTATTCAAATTTCTTTATACATACATTTACTATTTATATATTTATATATATATATATATATATATATATATATATATATATATATATATATGTATGTGTATATATATATATATATATATATATTTATATATGTTTGTGTATGTGTGTATAT
>NC_142947.1:45430335-45452835 GCF_046866305.1 Octopus bimaculoides | reverse complement strand
GGGAAGTTGTCTTGTAGAGTGCCATACTTGCATGAGTCAGATGGAATTATGCTGAGGCAGGTTATCTACAGCAGCATGCTCTCCCTGTTGCTAATCATCACCTGTTTCCAAGCAAAGTAATATTTTGCCATGGTCACATGGTATGAAAGTAATCTTCATTTATAATCATTACATGATGTCAAGACAAGTGTACACACAAAACACACACATGCAAACACACATACATACATATATATATATATAGGCACAGGAGTGGCTGCGTGGTAAGTAACTTGCTTACTAGCCACATAGTCCAATCCACCAAGTCCAATCACGTCTATAAAAATTATTTCTGTTGTTTGAATTAAAAAGTAAATATAAACATACCTTTATTTTGGAATCACTTGAAATTTCAACAAAAGAAAGAAGATGGCGCCAGCAAGCAAGAGGGTCACAGCTACTGACACTCCAACGACTATTTCTAAAGGAAATGTCTTGGTCTTCGTAACTTTACCATCCTAAAAACACACAGACATATATGAAAATCATTGAGTATACTTACACAAAAAGGAAGATAGAATCCTTTCTATTATAGGCACAAGGCCTGAAATTGTGGGGGAGGGAAATAGTTGATTACGTCAGCCCTAGTGCACAGCCAGTGCTCCTTTTATGAACCCCTAAAGAACGAAAGGCAAAGTCAACCTCGGCAGAATTTGAACTCAGAACATTAAGACAGACAAAACACTACTAAGCATTTTGCTTGGCGTGCTAACAATTCTGCCAGGTTACTGCTTTAATAATAATAATAATAACTATTATTATTATTATTATTATTAATCAATGAAAAATATAAACAATTGCAGCGGGGAAGGTGTTTATAAGCCATTTAATATAACACACAAAGACCGTTAGATTCACTTCAACATTTAAATTTAATTTGTCAAAATATTTTCGTCGCTTTGAGACCGTGACCTGTTCACTGACAAAATTCTGTGCTGCACGGAATTTTGTCAGTGAACAGGTCGCGGTCTCAAAGCGACGAAAATATTTTGACAAATTAAATTTAAATGTTGAAGTGAATCTAACGGTCTTTGTGTGTTATTTTAAATGACTTATAAACACCCTCCACGCTGCAATTGTTTTCGTTCCAGCACACGATCTCAGATCAGGTCACTTGCTATGCAAGTACATCACCGAACGATACAAAGCCATCATTTTAAAATTTCACTTTGCTCTCCTCACTAATAAAAGTTTTTTGCTTGTAAGAAATTTTGGGAGGTTTTTGTTTCATTTTTAATTCTATATTTAAATATATAGAAACAACAAAATGTCAACTTTTCAAACAAAATTTAAAAAATTATCCTCCTCCTCCAACAACAATAATACGACCACAACAATAACAATGACAACAACAACAACAATGTCCACAACAATAAGAATGGCCATAACAACAACAATGTCCACAACAATAACAACCGCTACAACAACAACAACAACAGCTACAATGGTATCACATACCTTTGATCCACAAGATGAACCAAGAAATCGTGTGCCATTAACTTGTATGCTGAAAATAATGTAGGCCTGGTGTGAGTTGAATGTGATCTTTTGCTGTTCCTTGGCCATGTCACAGATCATCTTTGACGTTGCTGACACCTCGTTGATATTACCATATAACTTGACGAAGACATCCATCATATCTGGGTGGAGGGAAGAAAAGAGAGAAAGAGAGAGAGAGAGAGAAATGTCAGGGACAGAACGGTGTGAAAGAAACGACAGGGAAAGAAGTACGAGAGATGGAACGACAAGGAAGAGACATGAGCGAGGAGATAAGTCATTTACATCGACCCCAATAGTTGACTGGTACATCATTTCATCAAAAACAAAAAAAAAAAAGGATGAAATGCAAAGTTGACGTCGGTGGAATTTGAACTTAGAACGTAGAGAACCAGAAGAAATGTCTTTGAGCATTTTGTGCAATGTAATAACAATTCTTCTAATTCATCATTTTAAGGAATAATAAGGCCAGCAGTTTTGAGGGGAGGGTTAAGTCGATTACATTGGCTCCAATGTTATTTTATCGATCTCAAAAGGATGAAGGGCTAAGTCAACCACGGTGGAATTTGAACTTAGAACGTAAAGTCGGACGAAATGCTGTTAAGTGATTTGTCCGGCATGGTAAAGATTCCGCCAGCTCACCATCTTGATAATAATAATAATCCTTTCTACTATAGGCACACGTCCCGACATTTAAGTGGAGGGGCCAGTCAATTATATCGACCTCCATTGTTTCACTGGTGCTTAATTTATCGACCCCGAAAGGATGAAAGGTAAGGTCGACCTCGGTGGAGTTTGAACTCAGAACATGAGCACGGATGAAATGCCGTTAAGAATTTTGCCCGGCAGGCTAACGATTCTGCCAGCAAGTCACCTTAATCTTAATCTTAATAATAATAATAATAATAATAATAATAATAATAATAATAATAATAATAATAATAATAATAATAATGATCTCAAATTTTTGCCACAAGGGCAGCTTGGGGTGGGGATTAAGTCGATTACATTGACCCCAGTGCATAACTGCTACTTTAAAAAAATGATGATGATAATAATAATAATGATATTATTATTATTATTATTATTATTATTATTATTATTATTGATTTGACTCGGGTTCGGTCTTATTTACGTGAGAAGCAGGTTACTACCTGTAACCTAAGGTATCCACTTGCTTTCAATAGTCCTTCAACTGCTTAGAACCCTCCTAATAATCTTTTCTGTCCCTTTCAGGCAAACTTTCTACAGAAGCCCTGCAGGATATTCTAGTCCAATCTCCTTCAATCATTAGTCTTATATGTTTACAGTTCCCTATGCACCAATTATTATAGGCACAACCTTTACAGATTATTATTTTAATTATTATACGAATTATATAATTAAAGATTAAATAAAGAAGGTTGTTAATCAAGTTACTTACTATTTTCCGATTCGGACACCAGTACCTCTGGAAAAGTGACCTTTGGATACTTATAAATTAAGTAGTTCTCCATTAACACCCGGAAATACTTTTCATTGGCTGGCCCAACCTTGTTGTAGTCGATGTCAACGAGTATCTTAATTGAACTTGACACGGGGTCGCTAAACACCAGAAGGTGCGACTGCTTCACTCGAATTTCTTCCTCGGCAACGATCGTGTATTCATCCGGTGTCGACGTGGTGGTCAGTTGGATGATGTAGACGCCTGGTTTCGTAAACATTATATCGTTGAAAACCAACTGGTTGTTGACCGTGTCCTCTTTCACTTCTGTGTCGATGTTGTACACGGAACCATAGTACAGGTATGGCTTTACCAGTACAGCTTTCACCTGCCATTTGTGTTTCTGTTTTAAAATATAAAGAAATATAATTATGCAGTACTTATTTATCTGTTTGTCCATCTATCTACGATGGGGGCTCACCAAGGTCACCCGACCGTAAATCAAAATTCTATAAATACTATCTGTAATTCTGTATTAACTTTAATGGAAAAATGTGTATATATATATATATATATATATAAGAGAGATTCTGTCCGTTTGTGTGTTTGTTTGTTTGTTTGTCTACCAAAATGAAAGTAAATGGTTCAAGGGAAGCTATTATGCTTTTTCTATATCTCCTTTTATGCTTTTGCCAAATTTGTCTCAACAAAGATTATGCAATGGTACAACACCAATTGTGCACAAATATATGAGGAACTGTATTGAGGCAAATGTTTTCACTGGTCATGGTAAAGGTGACACTGTCTTCGTTCCTTGCATTCCAGTTACATCATCTAATGTCCCATTCCAATTTAAGCCCTTACAGCTCCCTATCCCACTTTCTTTTGCCATGCGCATTAATAAAACTCAGGGCCAAACACTAAAAGTTGCTGGAATGCAGCTTGAAGAACAAACAGAAGTTCGTATATGAAATCCATCTTTTTCTACTTCAATTATTTCATGTTTTTTTCTTATATAATGGGGCACACATTACAAGGTTGGGAGAATGGGCTGCACAATACAGGGAGAGTTAGAAGGGGGAACACATTGTAAGGGTTGGAGACGGAAGGGCACATTGTAGAACTAGAAGGAGTATACATTGTAAGGCTGAAAGAAGTGGGTGCACATTGTAGCGAGAAAAGGGAACATGTTATCAGGCAAGAAGGGGGTACATATTTTCGAGCTTGGTGAAGAGGACAAACATTGTAGGTTGGTCTAAGGTACAAAATGTCTGGCACCAGCCCTGTAAATATAAGAAACAAAAGCTAAAAATGCCATATTAATGGTAGTGTTTGCTAATAAATCTAAAACCAAACTCACCCTCCATTTTATATTAGGGATTGTCAGCTTTGTGATGATGTCGATGAGAATTATATTCAAGTTTTTACTCTTCCCTGCAACAAACTGCGATGGTGTTATCATCAATGAAAGTGGCCGTTTTGGCACGATTAATGATGGTTCTACTTTAGCAGCGAATTTTCCAGCATCAGAGGGATAACTAACTTGGAATGTAAGGCCATAGTCAGAGCCTTTGTGAGATATAGCAATATTTGTGAAGTTGGCCCAGCCGTCATACAGCGAAACTTCGGTCGTTCCCGATAGGACAGCGTTGGCATGGCTACCTTTGCCCTTTACTAAAGTGGCCGAAATGCGCCATGGATTTTCAGGAGTTCCAAGGATGTTTAATGGGTTACCCTAGAATAAAATAATAATAATATTAGCAATAAATAAAATAACAACAGCAACAATATTGATAATAATAATCTTATGAAAAGATGCCTGTTCTTGGAGAAGTAACTGACTTGGAAACAGGTGAAGTTTAGTGACAGGAAAAGCATTCAGCCATACAAAAACTACTCCACAAATTCCATCCGACCCAAGCAAGCATGGAAAAGTAGACGTTAAAATGACGTTTTTCAATAAAGCAACCCCGACTATAAGAATGCCTTAACTAACAGCAGTTTCAAAGATAAGATATATTACACCTCTTCAATAAAAACTAAAAAACCTAAAGATGGACTCAGGAAAATAATATGGTTCGCTTCCCAATTCTCCGTAAATGTTAAAACTAACGTAGGCAAGAAATTCTTGGCATTATTAGATAAGCATTTTCCAGTAAACCATATATACAAAAATATTTTTTAATAGGCTTTCGATAAAAATGTCATACAGTTGCTGCCCAATACAAAGGACGTTGTCAATCACAGGTCTCATCAAGAGCCCACTTCCAGTTGTAACTGTTGAGACCCTGGAACCTGCTCACTTGAACAGGTGTATTTGATAGACGCAGTCGTCTATGAGGCTGAAGTTATACCAGTATCTGAAGGTTTTGTAATTGAAAAGAAAAATTACGTTACACACACATACACACACACTAATGTACATCATAGTCATATCACAAACACCTGTATATACGTCTGCATGGATATAATATCTCAGTAGAGACACCTTCTTAAGAAAATACTCACCGAGGTATCTAAGAATTGAAGGCATGGCCCCTGATTAAATACTCCGCCTTCGTAGGACACCTTCGGGCTAATAACCAGCTTCAGTTTGTCCGGTACCTGTGAAAAAAGTAAAAGAAATTTTAATGAGATTGCTGGAAGAATCGTTAGCACATCGGACAAAAAGCTTAGCAGTATTTTGTCTGTCTTTATGTTCTGAGTTCAAATTCCACCGAGACCAGCTTTACCTTTCATCCTTTCAGGGTCGATAAAATAAAGTACCAACCAAGTACCAGCTATGTGACTAAATTACAAACAATTATTTTTGTTGTTGTTGTTGAAGGCTGCGAGCTAGCAGAATCCTCAGCACGCCGGACAAAATGCTTAGTGGCATTTCATCTGTCTTTACGTTTTGAGTTCAGATTCCGCCGATGTCGACCTCGCTTTTCATCCTTTCGAGGTCGATAAAGTAAGTACCAGAAACAGCACGCCAGGCGAGATGCTTAGTGGTATTTCGTCTGCTGCTACGTTCTGAGTTCAAATTCCGCCGAGGTCGACTTTGCCTTTCATCCTTTCGGGGTCGATTAAATAAGTACCAGTTACGCACTGGGGTCGATGTTATCGACTTAGTCCCTTTGTCTGTCCTTGTTTGTCCCCTCTGTGTTTAGCTCCCCTTGTGGGCAATAAAGAGTTAAATTATTATTATTATTATTATTATTATTATTATTATTATTTACCTTGACTGTGAAAGTAGAGTTCGTCTGTTGTGTCTTACTCCAGTTAGGATCAGTGACTGGAACCACAGGAGGGGTCATTGCCATACTGACTATTTGGTATTTAAGGTGTTGATCCAAAGATTTTAACTGTCGGCTGTTCACCAACTGCGACGAGATGTTCTGCAAACTTTGAGACGACAAAGAACTGTTGGTAGGAACGCTGGAGTTTGTAACGTTACTCTCATTAGACGGCTGATCCCCGATCTCCGTGGTGACTTTCACCCCGGACACAGCTCGTTTCTTACGTCTGGCAGCACCTTCTTTAACAATATCTACGATCCTCACCTTACTAGCGGGAATACCGAGGAAAAGTGCCAAGTTTCTGACCAGATTTTCTCCAAAGAATTCGCTCTCACTTACTCCCCCGAAAGAGAAAGTAACCACCACAATCGGGTTGACACGAATATCTACCGGTTTCCCTCCTTCAACAATCACGTAGACTTTCTGTTCCCAACGGTCAAAGAAATTCTCGGCCACCACATCAGCAGTGGTCGGTAGAAATGTTTTTCGGTTTGACTCTTTCACCGTCTTGTATTTCATCTCACCGTTGTCCATGTAAGCGCTTTTCGGTAGGATAAAAGTATTTGTGTAATCGTAGACATCTTGTCTATTTGGAACTTGGTAGTATACCGACACTGAGATCTTCTTGTCGCTGTTTAATAGATGGAGACGGAGTTTCTGCGGGGTGATGCTTGAAAAATAAATATCAAATGGGTAGGCTGCAAAAAATAAAATTAAAAAAAAAACGAAAAGAAACAAAAATAAGTAGAAATATAAAATGACAAACATCAAAAAATATTTGCATATTTTTTTTGTCAAATGACAAATTACAAGAGAGTTATCTTAAATACAGTGACCATCACTCCATCATTTCCGTCATATGTAGTAGTATTAGTAGTAGTAGTAGTAAAAAAGGTAGTGGTAGTAGCAGTAGTAGTAGTAGTAGTAGTAGTAATAGTAGTAGTAGTAGTAGTAGGAGGAGGAGGAGGAGGAGGAGGAGGGGGGGGGGGGAAATTCGGTCTGAAAATGTATAACGTAACTCACTGGGGTCAACGATGGCCATGAAAGTGGAAATTCTCTTGCGGCACGTATAACCCGAACACCAGCCGTGGTCCTGCGGACCGTTGATCAAGTCTATGTATTTGTTACCAACGATGGCAACTGGCGAAAGTCGTCGCGTCTCTGTGTCCTCGTCCAAACTTTCAATTATCATCATGGCGTATTCACTGTTGTTGCATTGATAAGCCTGCCACTGGTTTCGGAGCACGCAGTTGGGGTTTCGAATAATTCCTGAAAAGATTCATGAAAATAAAAACAAAAGCGTTTAAAACAAAATTACTGCGTTTGTAGAGAGGAAAAGAGATCTTGGTGCTGACTCATGTCATGCACTTACAGAAGACGTTCTGTGTCGTACTCTATGAATTAAAATACGGCGGCATTTGAACTCAGAACGTGAAGACAGACGTTACCACTCTTACTTCCTTCCCTTCTCTCCAAACTCACATTCACAAATGACTATTTCGCCCCAGGGTTAACTTCTCAGACATTGTTGGAATTCGTTTTACAGTTGAGTGAACTGCAGCGATTTGAAACAAAGTGTTTTGCTCAAGAACACAACTAACTACCCAATACGGGAATCGAAACCATGATCGTGAGAGAAGCACTGCAATGGCTAAACCACAGGATCACACACAAAAACAAAAGATGATCACAGAAAGAACCGTTTTGATCATGGATTCTCTTGACCGAGGGTGACCTGGAATTAAAAACAAAATTAACATCAGTGACACCACCACCGGCGCCGCCGCGCCACCACTGCCCCCCTCACCATCATGACAACTACCACCTGCACCATCATCATCATCACCACCGTCAAAACCACATCTGTCTCCAATAAACACACACACACACACACACATGGAACATTCTAATTCTCGCAGCATCCATCGACTTACCTCTTCCTGTTGCTAATTCTTCAATTGGCATTTTGGAGCCATTTGGATACGCTCGGGCTTCTTTGGGGATCCGGTAGTCGCCGAGCCCTCGGCGCTTGTCCCCGCCCCACTCCCACTCAGAGACAGAGAACACACTGATTGGGGAGTCACCGCTATCAATAAAACTGCCGTCGGAGTCCAAGATTAACACTTTCTTTTGACCATCACAATCCATGTCGACACAATCCGCTGAGTTGATTTTGCTGAAACACGGAAATATTTTGCGAGACATTAAGAGCGGACGATATTTAAAAGATAAACATATCAAGGCAGAGGTGTGTTGAGAAAACAGGATATCAAGACATCGACGTATCAAGGCATAGTAATATCAATATTAGAAGATGAGGATATCAACATTTGGGCATGTTGTGACAATGTGATATCAAGGCATGTGATAGCAAGACAGGGAGATATTCTTTTCTACTCTAAGCACAAGGCCCGAAATTTTGGAGGAGGGGGACCAGTCGATTAGATCGACTCCAGTACGCAACTGGTACTTAATTTATCGACCCCGAAAGGATGAAAGGCAAAGTCGACCTCGGCGGAATTTGAACTCAGATGGTAGACAAATGAAATACCACTCGGCGTGCTAACGTTTCTTATTTCTTTATTGCCCCCAAGGGGCTAAACATAGAGGGGACAAACAAGGATAAAGGGATTAAGTCGATTACATCGACCCAATTCCTTTCTACTCTAGACACAAGGCCCGAAATTTTGAGGGAAGAGGCCAGTCGATTTGATCGACCCCAGTACGCAACTGATAATCAATTTATCGACCCCGAAAGGATGAAAGGCAAAGTCGACCTCGGCGGAATTTGAACTCAACGTTAAGGCAGACAAAATACCGCTGTTTCGCCCGGTGTGCTAATGGTTCTGCCAGCTCACCATCTCAACAACATCAACAGGGTATTTGTGCATGTGTATGTGTGCAGTATTTGGAGCCAGTGCATGTGCAGATTTCCATGTTTTGTCTTATGTATGTATTCTAATGCATAGACCTACACACACAAACACACACACACACACACACACACACACACACACACACACAAACAGACACACACAAACACACACACATCACATACACACAAACGCACACACACAAACACACACATGAACACACATACAAACACACAAACACAAACACAAACACACACACACACACACATAAACACACAAACACACAAACACGCACATAAACACACAAACACACACACAAATACACACAAACACACACACACAAATACACACACACACACACAAACACGCACATAAACACACAAACACACACACAAATGCACACACAAACATACAAGCACACATACATACAAACACACACAGAGGTGCATAGATTATTAAAGACCAAAAGAATGAAGAAATTCTTACTTAACGTTTGGCCTCTGGATGAAAACGAGGCTGTTAGTGTCAACGTCAACTTTTCTGCATTGATGCATATGTACTGGATGTTGACCATCTTCATTGAAAGGCGCAGATTTTAGTACAACTGTCTTCATCTTGTTCACACATCGGCTGTTGAAATGTGCAAACGTCACCCCTAAAATAACACCACACACACACACACGTATAAATTTATAGATATATGAATGTATAAGGGTTAAAAGAAGAAGCAGAAAACAAATGGCTGGGTTTTCAGATATTCCATTACGAACGTTTCGAAATCAGCGAACTTACAGTTGAATCGATTATCGACAGCATCTCCAGATTACTCCACTTGCCACAATACGTCAGAAAGGATAGGAGAAATAAATGCATTTGAAAATGCATAGAGATCTATTTATCGTATATCAATATTAGTCTCAAATTTTGGCCCAAGGCCAGCAATTTCAGGAGAAGGAGTAAGTCGATTATATCAATCCCAGTGCTCAACTGATACTTATTTTATTGTCTTTGAAAGGATGAAAAGCAAAACCAACCTCTCTAGAATTTCAACTTAGAATATAAAATCAGAAGATAATGTTGCTAAGCATTTTGTTCAGTGCAGCAACCATTCTTTCAGCTTGTCGCCTGAGTTATTTGTATTAATACTGATACATTTACAAACCGGTTTCACATTTGTTTGATTTTCAAAACACTAGACTACTGATAATTTTAATTAAATGTTTGCCCTACATAGCACAATAATACCTGAGCTAAATTACTGGATGTCTTGTGTTCATGAGGTCTTTTGGTGCCCCAGATACATTCAAGATTTAGTTTCTATCAAATCTGAATGAGACATCACAGTCGTTTGTGATGTAATATTTGCAAACCAGATCTTACCGTGGATCTTCATCACTCCATCGATGGCAGGGTAGGACATAATATTAAAGAATGGCTTGTCCGGGGCTTTGTTGGAACCTGATGTATACGTTGGGCACACAATTGCTACTGTCCAACCATCGGTGTTGGAGCGAGACAGGCTGCTATAGGCAATGTTGGGGTCAGCTTTGCTGAGACGGTCAATGGAGCAGTCATACGAAGAGGTAAGGCCGACAAAGGTTGAATCTCTGATTACCACTTCTTTGGAACTGGTCTGATGGGTCAAAGATGGCGGACCAATCACAAATGGAAACACACCCAAAGAGTTCTCGATAAAAATGCATTTCTCAACAATAAATCCTGCAAATAAAAATAATAATAATAATGATGATGATGATGATGAGGATGATGAGGATGATGATGATAATTGATGATGATGATGATGATGATGATGATGATGATGATGATGATGATCCTTCCTATTATAGGCACAAGGCTTGAAATTATATATATATATATATATATGTTTGTATGTCTGTGTGTGTGTCCCCACCATCGCTTGACAACCGATGCGAGTATGTTTACATCCCCGTAACTAAGCGGTTCGGCATAAGAGACTGATAGAATAAGTATTAGGCTTACAAAAAATAAGTATTGTGGTCGATTTGTCAAATGACTGAAACAAGAAAACAAGTAACGAGTAATACATACACACATATATCTATCTCTCGACCAATCTAGACATATACATATGCACACACATACACACACTTAAAAATGAGAGAGAGAGAGAGAGAGAGAGAGAGAGAGAGAGAGAGAGAGAGAGAGAGAGAGAGAGACAGAGGGAAAGGAAAAAAGTGGGGTAAGATTGTTTCACCTTAGAATTTCTGACTCACCTGGTCTGTTATTATGATATATGCCCGCATCTGTACAACGGGAAATTTGGAAGCCGGTATATTTAACGCACTCGGTTTTCTTGGAGCTGACATCGAAATCAAAAACTGCAATTCCTAGCAAAGCACCTCTCACGATGTTGCCCGTCCAGCTAGAAACTTCTGTACAGTATTCACCGTTAATTCGGTAACCAATACGTTGGCTGCCGGCCACAATGTTATTTCGTAAATCGAGTCCTTCTACTTGGATTGCTTCGATGCCGGCCTGCCATTTAATTCCGCCTTTGAAGTTCAGCCCCCGTACGTAGACATCTGGACATATCACTAATGTTACCAAGTTGTTTAGTAGTGTCGTGTTGTCAGAATTGGAAATAATTCCTGTAAGGGATAATAATAATAATAATAATAATAATAATAATAATAATAATAATAATAATAATAATAATAATAATAGGTACATTAGGTATGATGAAAAAAGAACAAAAAGAAAACATTCAGACAAATACACAACAAAAACACCAGGAATTACAAGTATATATAGCATACAGGAAATAGCAGTATATATATATATATATATATATATATATATATATATATATATATATATGGATAATAACAAATGGAGCAAAACGCATGTCAATGAAAGTTCCTTTAATTCCTACATATATGTTTCGAAATAAATGATAGTCCTTTCACAAAAGAAGTGCTGTTGGGGTTCCTCATTTATTTCTCTTCAGGGAGTTTCTTAGTGTAATTTTGCTACCTCTGGTAACTATTAACGTATTTAAATTATCGACAGTTTTAATAACTGAGATAATATTAATATATACATAAACTAATATATATATATATATATATATATATATATATATATATATATATATATATATATATATATATATATATATATATATATATATATGTCTATCTAGGTGTGGTAAAATCAAAAACTGTTCCTGTTAATGAAGAGAAGTTGTGTACTGACCTGATCCGATTGTGTGGTGAATAATGTTGTTGTCTATAGTGACCGTATGGCTGCTATAAATTCCGATGGCAGTGGAGAAGCCGTCATGGAACGAACAGTTTCTCACGTAAGTAGGACGTAGCCTATGGTCTATTGTGCCTAAATTATGCAAAGCCACCGAGTAACGTGGGTCGTTTTTGGTGGCCCAACCATATTGGCCTGAGTGATAGAACTCGACATTGCTAAGTCGTATGTAACCTGGGTAGAAGAAAGAGAAAGAGAGAGAGAGATTAAAATTAAGTTAGAATATTTTTCATATCTGAGTATGAGCAGCAGCCTGTAATGTTACTCACCGACAAATACTTTGTCTTGTTCCGTTTGAGTCACTCCGACAATGATCCTGGCGCCAAACATTTCCTTGTAGAGGTTGTTGTAGTCTTTGCCAATCACCTTGATGTTACGAGTGAAGAGGCCGACATCAGCTGCGATCTTGATTTGGTTCTGGTTGATGGTCTCTTGGTGGACTGTCGGAGGGAAGAGAGAGGATTGGTGTGAATGGAGAGGAGTAAAAGAAAGGGAATGAAGGCGGAAAGGGGGAGAGAGAAGAGGGAGAGGGAGGGAATGAAGAAAAAGAGAGAGAAAAGCGAGAAAGAGGAAGATGAGAGAGATATAGACAAAGGGAGAAATGGGAGGTGAGAGAGAGAGAGTGTGAAAGATAGACAGAGAGAGAGTAGAGGCGAGAGGGACAGAGGGAAAGACAGAGATGGAGAAGAGAAGAGAGATAGGAGAAAGAGGCAAAGGTAAAGAGAAAGGTTGGGAAGAGAGAGAGAAAAAAGATGGAGGAGAGAAGAGCAAACAGGAAATGATGGAAGAGAGAGGGAAGTGGAGGAGACAGGGAGAGAGTTAGGGAGAAGAATCGCTCCCAGTATTTGATTGATATTTTGTTTATCGACCTTGGCGGGATTTGAACTCTACGCACAAAGACATTCCCATACGACCACCCTGCTGGTTGTTTATTTAAACATTTTTTAGGTAAATGTAAAACTATATCGTACAATTATTTTATTCTTGATGGTGCAATGAAAGAAAGATTTGAGTGCTATGTCTAGCATTTTGTGTGACCCTTAGAGCACTTTCCTCGTTGAGTTCCTCGTTGAATTCCTCGTAAGTTACATTTTTATGATCCCACAAGCAAATCTGTTTGTGGTCGCAAATCTGTTTGTGGTCGCAAATCTGCTAGATATAGCAGCCTTTTATCCATCTTATCTCACCACAGTGAATTAAATATCGAAAAAGAAAATTAGATGTTGTACTCCTAGATAGATTGTGTCTAAATATAAGACAAAAGAGCTATGGCTAACGTCTTCGGTCCCACATTTACTCCAGTGTGACTTACCTGGGGTTAAATAACAACACTTTTTAGAGGGAGGTAACTCTTGCATTGTAAAGCTATAAAAAAATTTGACCAATCTTCCTTATCTCCCTTCTTTATATAATAATATGCAAAGGTTAAAAATTTGTAAGTCTGATATGTTTCGGCGAATAATTTGATTTAAGTTTGAATGCTGAAGATGTAGAAGAGACATTTAATCCATTTAAAACAACTTTAAGATGGAACACTATAAACATCACGAAATATGCTGTCTTGCCATTCAAGATTTATCGATTACACAAATATACTGCTTTCTCTCTCTCTCCTCTCTCCCTCCTTCTGTCTCTTTCTCCTCCCCCCTCTCCCTTTTTCTGTCTTTGCAGGTAAAGTGACATCTGGTTGTTCAAAGAAGACTGCAAAAGCAACTCGTAGCGAAGATGGACAGGTCCCAAGGATATTATTTTGAGCTGAGTGGATGTGCTAGATTCTCTTGTTCGAACAATATAAGGACTGCCATGTTATGTTGGCAAGCAATCTTTACTCCAACACCAAAAACAATACACGAATAGTTACAGGACTGCATGACCGACTTACCAATATGCTCATGGGCCACAGTGGCATTGAGGGTCAGTTGGGTGCCATCTGCTGAAACCGAATCAATTCTGAAAGTTTCCGTTTCCCAGGCATTATAACCCGTAGATGAAAGGACAATCTCTTCTCCAACTTTCCAGTCAACTGCTTCCTCCAGTACAAGCGTCTTTGTACCAATTTTGGCGGTGCTAGCCAAGCGTGTCCACAGTACTTTCCGCTTCAGTGCATGCATGTCAAGTCCACCAAACACACCTTATGACCAAAATAAAAAATATTAAAAAATAGTAATTTTTAACATGTGTGTGTGTATGTGTGCATATATATGTGTGTATGTATATATATATATATATATGTATATATATATATATATATATATATATATATATATATATATATATATATATATATATATATATATATATATATATATATATATATATATATATATATATGTATGTATGTATGTATGTAAGTGCATATATATATATGTGTGTGTGTATGCGTATGAATGTGTGTGTGTTGTGTGTGTGAGTATATATATATATATATATATGCATATATGTACGTGTATATATGCACGTATGAATGTATGTATATGCACACACACACACACACACACACACACACACACATGTAGTATAAATTTCTATGAGAAAATGTATCAAAATGTTTTAAGGCACCAACAAATAACCATAACTTAGTAACACAATATGGAAACGATGTGCATTATGAGAAAGCCATTGGAACAGAAGTTAATGTTTTACTTTGTATTTCTTAGATATTTCCTGGTTAAAACCACATCATCAGGACAAGTGGGAAAATAAGCGGTGATATAGAGCTGTTATATTTCCTTAAATATGTTCGAGAGGAAAGTGAGATGCACAGACTGGTGTTGTTATAGTAATTAGTCTGCCTCGTGTATTTCTAACCTTGTTGTTTAATGTCTTTTAAACTTGTTAATTAAGATAACCTCCTTCATCCTAAGATTACCAACGTTGCGTTCTGTGGCTCTGATAGTTACAGGATGTTACAACGTCTCCACTACAAACCACCCCTGCTGCCACCACCACCATCATCATTACTATCACTAGTACAATAATCACCACCAGTACCGATACTATCACCACCACTACCACCACCACCGCCACCACTACCACCACTACCATCCACCACCACCGCCACCACCACCACGATCATCACCACAATTACCGATATTACCATCACGACCACCAATCATCACCATTGCAGTCGCTACCGCCGTCACCATCATCACCACCATCACAACCACCGTCACCACTACCGACACCACAACTCTCACCACCACCACCACCACCACCACCACCACCACCACCACCAACAACAACAACAACAACAACAACAACAACAACAACAACAACAACAACAACAGTATTAATAGCGCTAGTAAACCAACCACTAGGGAAACCTCTTCCTAGACACATCAGAGCCCCCAATAAAAAAAAAAGAGAAAACTTTAGCCAACTCACCTATGACTTTTGATCCCAAATTTGGTCCAGATTTCACATCGAACTGCGGTGTCTGCTGCGAGCCCCTTAGTTCAATAGTAGCATTGCCCGGGTAGGGATCATTCTCCCAGCCGACAATCAAACGTCCACCAACAATATGGATATAGTTGGCACTGATGGTGACCTCGCTCAACTTATTACTGACCTCCATCTGGCCGTAGATGTAAATGGTATTGAATTTCGGTAAATCAATGTCCACCACAATCCACATGCCTGAAAAGAAAAGAAAAAACGAAAAAAAGCGAATGATATGAAATGTAAGACTTTTTTGTGTCGACACGTGTTTCTGTATATCAGTGGTTCCCAAAGTGGGCGGTATTTCCCCCCCCCCCCCTGGGGTGGGGGGCTGTGGAAAATTCTAAGGTGGCGTTGAAGAAAAATGGGCCGATAATGGAGTAGAGATTAATGTAAAAAGTGGGGGCAATAACGGGGTAGCGATTCATGTAAAAACAACAAAATAATGGGTTCATTAGGTTAAGTTTTTGTTTGTGAAATACAGTTGCTTTGAATTTGCTTAAGAAAGAGATCTGTGTTTGTGATGGTTAGTTGGGGTAGGGGCACTAGGAATGTGGTCCGTATGTCAAGGGGGCGGCAGCTCCCCAAAATTTAGATGTATATCTACATATTGGTCTCAAATTTTGGCACAAGGCCAGCAATACCAGAGATGGGGTTATGTTCATTACATAGACCCCAGTGTGTAACTGGTACTTATTTTATCAACTCCGAAAGGATGAAAAGCAAAGCCAACCTCAACGGAATTTGAACTCAGAACGTAAAGACAGACGTCCTTTCGGGGTCGATAAACTAAGTACCGGTTGCGTAGTGGCGTCGATCTAATCGACTGGGCCCCCTCCTCAAAAATTTCGAGCCTTGTGCCTTAAAGAATCGATTGGATGCCGGACAAAATGTTTAGCGGTATTTCGTCCGTCTTTATGTTCTGAGTTCAAATGCCACCACTATCGACTTTGCCTTTCATCCTTTCGGGGTCGATAAATTAAGTACTAGTTGAACACTGGGATCTCTAGGTTACCCATTGGCTACTTCCTACGAAACTACTGGCCATGTGTCAAAATTTTAAACCAGTATATGTGTGTATATGTATGTATATGTGTCTGTGTATACGAGTGTATGCGTGTGTGTACACATGTATACATATACAGTAATACCTCGCCATATCGCGGTTCACCTATCACGGTTTATTATTTAAGCTTACGTCGATTCCTCCGTGGTGCATTTATGATAAAATAAATATATACAAATTATAAAAATGATAAAAAAAAATCATAAGGTTCAACACTGTTTCTACTTCGCGGATTTTCACCTATCGCGGGGTGTTTTGGAACGTAGCACCCGCAATAGTCGATTACTGTAATCAAACATACACATGAATACATACATACGCATATATACAAGACGACAGGTAGCCTTACACTGTTATCTGATTCAACCACTAGACTGCGGCCATGCTGGAGCACCACCTTAACTGCGGCCATTGAAGTTTAGAATATATTTTATGCAACCAAAATGATGTATTTTTTTTTTACCTGTGGGTATTGTTACATTTTCGTTCTCTTCGGGGATTTTGGTTTGAAGTGAGAGGTTGAGGATCTCATTGGCTTTTTTCCAGGTTTCCAGAGATGACCACAAAAAGAAAACGTTTGGTCTTTTCGGTACTGGAGGCTGCATCTGTTTATCTTTCGGTGGTTCACAATTCAAATAAAAACAACGGTAAGCTTGAAAATTCACACTGATGTCTCGAGCTGTGCTTAAGGATCTTTTGGTTCGGGTCAGTCGAGCACGATCCGAAACTGCAAATAAAATATAGTCATTTATATAATTATTTTGCAACGTAGACACAGGAATGGCTGTGTGGTAAGAAGCTTGCTTCCCAACCAAATGGTAGAACTCTTGTCACGTCTATAGAAGACGTGGTTCGAGTCCCAACGACAGCCTTCGGCTTTTATTCTTACGATGTCAACAAAATATTTGTGTGTGTGTTTATATGTAGTCATACATTTATTTATTCAAATTTTTCTAAGTATTCATCATTTATTACATTTTACTTTGCATTAATCTGAAATTCGTTGTAAGGCACAGCGTTTTTTCTTACAAACACGTTTATAGGCTCTTTTCATAATTTCTTCAAAAATGTCTTAGATAGGAAGATAGACAGACAGACAGACAGACAGACAGATAGATAGATAGATAGATAGATAGTTAAACGGACAGATAAAAAACAGATAGGCAAGCAGATAGATATACAAACATGCAGAGAGAGGGAGATAGAGAGAGTAAGAGAGAAGAGAGAAGAGAGAAAGAGGGAGTGTGAGAGAGGTAACTTACTTAAGTAGGTCAGAGTTTTCTCTGTGGTATTAAAGAACCAATCACCATTACTGTTGTCCTTGTAGGTGGGCATGCCTAGAGACCTCGGAATAAATGTCACCTTGTCCAACGTGAAGCGGTCTGGCACTTTGTCCTTTTCTTGTGTGATTAGTACATGATCTCCCGTCTACAAAATTATGTGAAATTATCAAAAACGTACATATAAACACACACACACACACACACACACACACACACACACACACACACACACACACACACACACACACACACACACACACATACACGCACACACACACACACACACACGCACACACACATACATACATAGTTTATATGTTGGTTAACAAAGCGGCCGTTGGTTTCATCGTGTGAGAAAATTTCTCAGCAATTATCAAGCTTGTCACATGGGACGTTGGTACTTGACTCCATCTTGGATGATATTAGCGTGTGTGTATATACACACGCACATCCATCCATGTATATATACATATAAATATACATACATCAGCCTAGGTGGAATTTGAGCAAAGAATGTTAAAACGGACGAAATGATGCTAAGCATTTTGTCCAGCGTGCTAATTAATGGTCTTGCAAGTTTGCTGCCTTTTCTCGTGTTGATAATAGCAAATGACTTTAATTTAGGCAGAAGGCCAAAGACCTTTAAAAGGGAAACATCAGATAATGGCATCAAGTCTCGCAGCTGACTGGTAGCCCAATTTTTTTTTTTATCGATTTCGATGAGATGAAAAGTGGAGTTGGCTCTGGCAGGATTTGAAACCGAAACATAAAGACTTCGAAGAAATACCGCAAGGTCCTTAGTTTCATGACCCAACGATTCTGCTAATCCTTAGCCTTTAATAGATGTTTTTAATTTAGGCACACGGGCAATATTCTGAGGGGAGGAGCCGAACCGATTTCATTGACCCCCTGTACTTGACACGTTCTTCAAGATTATCGACCTACGAAAGTTAAATAGGCAAAGTATACAAGAGCGGACGAAAAATTAATGAACATTGAAAAACAAGCAATACATACGTCAAATTGGTAAAAAGTTCCGGTGTAGCTAATGTTAGTCACATGATCAGCTCCGACAAATGAAATCTCGTGTTCCAATCCGTCAACCAATAGCATCATCCAGCCTTCCTTGTGGGTTGCGGCTTTGAATTTGTAAGGTGTTGTGATATTGCCGTGGATGTTGGATAGCTTCAAATCTCGAGACTCCATGTTTTCAGGGTATATCTAAATGCCCATATATAGAGAGAAGATTACATGAAGGCACCAGACATGTTGTAGAGTGTGGTTTGTGTGGTTTTCATCGCATGAAATTATTAATAGCTTATAAAAATATTTACTGTGTTTATTGAATAATATTTATCTTTCACAGATGGAATACATCTTTGCTGATCTTACCTTCACGGAACAGTATACTACACCTCCCCCACCACACGTGTATGTATGTGTGTGTCCAATAAGTTTCATTAGTTAGATAAAGTCGTAAGCGTTCTTATATTATTATATTAGGTATTAGAGCGAGTATATTGTCCATATATTATAAATTTACCCTCATAACAGCCTGTTTATGTGGCCAAACGGTTTCATACTGAAAAACCTTTCAACAGGCAACAGGCAAGTTGACAATCATCGGACATGGAAAAGCATCACTTGAAAGATTGAAACTGCCACATCCTGTTTATGGGTCACAGAAATGTAAAAAAAAAAAAAAAAAAAAAAAACAGACCCCGATCAACACTTTCCCTTTCAGCAATGTCCAACGGTTGTTGATTTGCCTCCTCATTCTCAGAAAGCTTGCCATCATGAAACCGTTCGGTAACATAAATTGGCTACTATGAGACCACTAGGCAACCATGTAGAAGCTCCTATTTTGATTTGTTGTTCTCGTCAAATGTAAAAGATAAATAAATAGGACGGACATCAGTCTCCATGCGTGACGCGCTCCCCGTGCCCAGGGATCAGTTCGCCAAGACCCTCCAGCTCCCTGTTGAGAGAATGCAGTCAGACTGGATCTTAGTCCATTCTTTGATGTCGTCAGTTCACGAATGTCTTTGACGGTTTCAAACGTGGACAATGGATATAGTATTAAAAAAAAATGGGAGACTTTGGAAGTTGGGTCTTTCGGAGACAGGGAAGAATAAGACACGGAAACGGACACTGCTCTTTTAGAAAAACTGAAAGACCGAAGACACCGATGGCGAAGAATCAAGTCCGCAAAATCATTTTGGGCATACACTGCTCCATGAGTCACTGTCCAAGACCACCATGAGAGAAAATTGGAAGAAACGAGACAGGAATCCGTAAAAAAAAGTAAAATAAACAAGCAAAGCAAATTTAAAGATATTAAAGATTGTAATAAGTATAATTACCTTGTTGAAGGCAAATCTGTGGAATTTTACCCCAGGAGGGCAAACACTTGCTGGAAAATTAATACTGAACCCAGGAACATTTTGACATGTTGGTGGCAAAATATCGACACTAGGCAAGACTTGGCCATAAGGTGTTCCTGTCAAAGTTCCATCAAGGTCTCTAAGTATCAATTCATTCTGAACACGAAGTAAAAAATCGTAGGGGAAATAAAACAGAGCAAACCATGATACAATGTCAGAAAAAAAAACGAAGTTACATATAGAGACATAGACATAAATAAAAATATATGTTATTTGCATTGAATTCTTTAGTCTTTCATTTTGAGTTTTGGTAATAATGTACGTTTGGCTCAAATCTCATGTGGTTTCTAATACATACGGCCATGATATATCCGTTACGTTTTATGTTTAGTTAATACATTCATAGGAAAGTTATTTACAACAATGACCGACAACCAGGTCGCAAAAATCAAGTCTGTCTGTCGCACAGTCAACGAAAGATGTTTCCATTTACACACACACACACACACACGCACGCACACACACACACACACACACACACGCGCACACACACACACACACACACACACACACACACACACACACACGCAATCGTATACACACTAATGTTTTATGTTAAATGTTACTCGTCTCTAACGATTTAACGATAAGTCTTGATCACGTAATTTACATTATATAACTGATAATCACTCTAAGTTAATGAAATATACGTAAGATATCTTACGAACAATCTCTTATATTTCGTTATACATACATGTATGTGAACATATGTGCACATATATGTGTGTATACACACACACACACACATATACATATATACGTATACGGCGGCGGATAATTCACTTGCCACTCGTGCGTGACGGTATTTTAATAATACCATCCTTATATATATATATATATATATATATATATATATATATATATATACATATATATATATATATAATAGCAGACTTTTTTGTTGTTTTACTTGTTTCAGTCATGTGGCTGCGGCCATGCTGGAGCACCGACTTTGGTTGAAAAAATGGAGCACAAGATTTATTCTTTGTAAGCCTAGTACTTATTCTATCCACATACACACACACAAGCACACACAAACACATACACGCACACACTCACACACATATACACACAAGCACACATACAAATACACACACACAAACACACACACAAGCACGCACGCACACACAAACACACACACACAGACAAGCACGCACACATGTATATGCGGGAATATGCGTGTTTCCAGGCGTATAAATTGTCTTACCTGCCAGCGCAGGTCCAATACATTCGGAGAGTTGATAAATTTCAGTCCAGACGTTTGATGAAGAAATCCTCCACACAGACTCACGCAAACACCAGCAATATCTGCTAACTTAAAAACGCTAGATTTGTTGACGAAATTCACAAACGTCACATTTGTAACTTGCATGCCGTTGCCGAATGGGAACACTATAGCCACGCTTGTTGGTTTGCTCTGCAAGACGGAACTACGTGAGACGATCTGGGAGTTCTTCACCATTAGTCCAGCATCACTGTATTTGGGACCGTGAATTATCTTTTTTACTTCGATGCCAGCCACTTCGTTGTTCACCATCACAAAATCGTCCATCTGAATGGCGCCTGAGTCAACTAATTCGGCTCCCTTCTCGCAATTCCAAGCAAACAAGCCTCTGAAATTTTACATGTATGTATGTATATATATATATATATATATAAAGTAACAAACAGAGGAAAAGAAATCCTTCAAAGGGGTGTGTTATATATCATATTTATAGTATTTAATGTTATTTTGTAATATAGATAAATTATTGGATTGTCAATAGAATATCTCTATATTTAATTTACCTTTATATATATCTATATATATAAAAATGAGAATGTGTGTCTGTCTGTCTGTCTGTCTGTCTGTCTGT
>NC_142947.1:45425335-45427835 GCF_046866305.1 Octopus bimaculoides | reverse complement strand
CAGTTTTAATACCCAGTGGGAAACCAACTGGTAAGCCTGGCCGTAGTGGATATATAATACTGTAAGCTTTGATTTATATATGTGTGTGTGTGTGTGTGTGTGTGTGTGTGTGTGTGTGTGTGTGTGTGTGTGTGTGTGTGTGTGTGTGTGTGTGTGTGTGTGTGTGTGTGTGCGTTCGTGCGCGTGCGTGTGTGTGTGTGAGAGAGAGGGAAAGCGAGAGAGAGAGAGAGAGGGAGAGAGAGGGAGAGAGGGGGAGAGAGCGAGAGCAACAGAGAGAGAGGGAAATAAGATTTAATTCGTATGCTTACAGCCGTTTCATAATTCATTTCTCCTGGATTTTGACTATTATTATTATATATTCCACAGAATTAATATTACAGTTAATGTTTACTGAATTTTCAGGTGCGTAGTCACGTTAAATTGCCTTACAAAATTTAATTACTGTGTATCCTGAGAGGGCTAGCTGATTACATCGACCCCAGTACTCAACTGGTACTTAATTCATCGACCCCGAAAGGATGAAAGGCAAAGTCGACCTCGGCTGCGGAATTTGAACTCAGAACGCAAAGACGGACAAAACCGCAAAGCATTTTACCTGGCGTGCTAACGACTCTGCCAGCGCACTGTCTTAATAACCACAATAATAATCCTGAAACTTTGGGAGGGGTGGGGTGGGGCTAGTCGATTACATCGACTCTAGTACTCAACTGGTACTTGACCCTGAAAGGATGAAAGGCAAAATCGACTTCGGCAGAATTCGAACTCAGAACATAAGGAAGAACGAAAGGCCACTAAGCATTTTGCCCAGCGTGCTAACGTTTCTGCCAGCTAATCGCCTTATTATAAACACAATAACAAGAATAGCAAAAACTCCTTTTCTGGGACTATAACGTGGCACTCCGTCAGTTGCTACGACGAGGGTTCCAGTTGTACCCTTAACGTAGTTCTCGGGGAGATTCAGCGTGACACACAGTGTGACAAGGCTGGCCCTTTGAATTACAGGCACAACAGAAACAGGAAGTAAGAGTGAGAGAAAGTTGTGGTGAAAGAGTACAGCAGGGTTCGCCACCATCCCCTGTCGGAGCCTCGTGGAGCTTTAGGTGTTTTCGCTCAATAAACACTCACAACGCCCGGTCTAGGAATCGGAACCGCGATCCTACGACCGCGAGTCCGCTGCCTTAACCACTGGGCCATTGCGCCTCCACTCTCGGACTATACTCACCCAAAAACTGGCTGGTGTGATGTCATCGTTCTGCAGACTTGTACTCGGCTTCGCAAACACTACTAAATTATATTGGAATGTGTTGCCCGTCTCGATGCCGTCCTCCAGAAATATGGCGCCGCCCATGATGTCATAGACAACATTGTGTTCAACCAGCGTGTTGTGTGAACCGTGAACGTTTATGGCACGGTTGAACGAACGGTGAACGGAGCAGCCACGTACATAGGACTTACTCATATCACCGTTCAGGTGGAAATGTATCGGGTACCTACCCAACCGGAACGCCTGTCCAGCGAAGGTTACTTCAATGTAGGACAGATGCGCTACAGCTAGGTTCTTGTCACGCACTGGAGCGTGGAGCATAATCTGCGCTCCGAACTCGTCGCTGCCCATTTCTTCGCCGAATCGACCCTGGAAACAGGTTTGCGTTGCAAATTCTCCTATATACAGATAAAAGTATATATATATATTTATGAGTATAAGTGGTATGTATGGTCTGTATAATACACCCCACCCCATATATATATATATATATATATATATATATATATATATATTCCTTTCCTGAGCGTCCAATAATACTATCCATATCACGTCCTCACTTTGTTGTTTTTGGGTTTTTTTTGTTATTGTTTTTTTGAACTATATATATATATATATATATATATATATATATATACATACAGGGCTGGCCAAAAGTCACCTGACAGTAAATCAAAACCATTTAATTCCAAGATTCATTCATGTTTAACAACTGAAGGAATTTAATAAAAGCATCTAAATAGGAAAAATCATGAAAATGGTTCAAACTGAAGTCCTCTTTGAGCGACATATTTTTCCATTCGTGTCAATACAGAATTACAGATAGTACTTATGGAATTTTGATTTACTATAGGGTGACTTTTGGCCAACCCTGTATTTGTGTGTCTATATATATATATATATATATATATATATATATATATATATATACCAGAGTAGGCATGTAAATGCGAAACAAGGTGGAAAAAATAGTACTCGAATACCAGAGGTAGAGTAATATGCTTTATTAAAAAGCAGCAAAGATATCTCAGAGTTTCACGTTCCCGTTTGTCTGATGAATGGGAACATGAAACTCTGAGTAACAGCTTCTGTGATATTTTTGCAGCTTTTTAATAAAGTATATATATATATATATATATATATATATATATATATATATATATATATATCATATGGATAAAAAAATGGATAGATGCATACACTCACACACACACTCACACACACAGACACAAATAC
>NC_142947.1:45415335-45420335 GCF_046866305.1 Octopus bimaculoides | reverse complement strand
AACTGCACCAACGACAAAACCGATGCAAAATCAATAGTAATAACAAGAATCACTATAGCAACCACAACTGCAACAACAATAACATCAACAACAACATCACCAACAATATCAATGACAACAACAACAACTACAACAACGAACACTGTCATAGTATCAGCAAAATGTATATATTTTGGTGTATTAATTCTTGAGTTTATTTCAGTTCATGCGTTATTTTGCCTCGTCAGAAACTTTAGCAATTTAGAAGCTGCGAGTTTCTCAGAAAATTTTGAACAATATTTAACAGGTCAAGACGCTCAAATAAACAGTTTCGTAAATAAACTTGATAATAACAGTGGCATCTAACTGTCTTGGTGACAGGTATATAGAACTTACCTGGCCGTTGCTTGGAGAAATAGATATGATATTTGGTGTGTTTGCGTTATCGTAGATGAAACTACCAGTCGGGTATGTCTCTCCATTTGATACGACCCGAAGCAGTTTTATTCCAAGCGAATTGGCCGGAGTTTCACACATAATCATGGTAGCGCTAACCGAGATGATAGCACAGTTCTTATTGTGAATGGTAACTGTGGTATCATTCGCCACAAACCCGTTACCCTTTATGGTTATATAAGTTCCTCCCTGAAAACTTCCAGAACTCGGATTGATCTCTTTTAAATAGGGATGCCTGTGTAAACTGATGTTGTTTGTGTCCAGATTTCCGATACCTTCCTTATAGACATGCAGAGGAAAGTTCCCCGCTGGAATATCCCCTGTCGAACATTTTATCTCATTGTTTTTCACTGTAGTCACCTTACACGAAACACCAGCCGTTTCCACGTGTATTTTCCTGGGCTCGTTGCCGAACTTGTTGCCGTTGATGGTTAACTCAACCCCACTTCCAGTCACGTTGATCGGGGACGCTGAGGTAACAACCGGAGTCAAGCTGTCATCGTAGGTGAACGTACAGTTCTTACTAATTTTACAAACGGTCGGCACCTTCCTGTTGCCGTTAACAACCAGCAGTTGAAGACGTGGTGGAGGCGACTGTCCCGCAGTCCCCTTTGGGGTGACACACAAAACATAGGTGTAGCTGACACTCTTTACGTCGCAGCGTTCATAGCCGATTGTCACTTCAACAGAACTCTTTTCGTGGACGAACCCAGCACCGGCGATAGAGATAGTTGTTCCACCGAATGTCGATCCTTTGTTAGGGCTGATGCTGTCGATGTGCGGCAGGAGACCAAAGTGTCGTTGTCTGTCGTCGGAGAAGTCAAGCAGGGCGAAACCTTCAACAGAGAAGAGACTTCATAACAACATGGAATAAAATTTAAAAAACAACAAAACAAAAAAGTTAAGTTAAACGACATCAACAACGATGTCAACATCAATAACAATAGATAAAAATTTATAAAGTGTACGTATTATCAGCGAGAATCCCAACAATATTTATCCTCAGTATGTCCTGTCAGAATCGAACGTAAATATGATTATCGGCGAATATCTCAGCTGTTTAGACAATTTATGTCCATAAGACACTCGATTCATCAGTGTTAGAAGACTTTGAGACACTACATCTCGACGACGAAAAACAATGGCGATCAGATATGTCTTATTCCTTTCGGCCCGGCTGGTACATATTAGTACCAGTCAAAAATTTAAGACCCAAATCTTTAAAATTCCCATTCTGTGATGCAGTATAGTACCACTCCGGTTTTTCTGGTAAATATGTAGCGCCAGACGTATGATCGGAGTGTATGACACTATAATCTTTTCTACTCTATGCATCAATAAGAATACTCAGTCCTCAGCAATAAGAATATTTTTATATTGGCATTTCATCCATGGAATTAAAAAAAACGACTTGCTAACCGTCTTCCTACCAATATCTCTCAAAAATTAGTAGTGGTTTTCTGTAAAATATAAAGGCTCTTTTGTAAAATATAGGGGCTAATCCAGAACAACAGCAACAACAATAAAATAAAGGACCCACTCACCTCTGTTTTCGATTTTTAAAGTAAGTGGTACAAGTATTCCAATCGGGTAAGTGTTTTTCGTTTCAATCTTGCAGACAATTTTCGTGTCACTCTCTTCGATCGTGGGACACATGTATTGTCCGAACTTCACGATGTTTTCGCATCTGACCTTTGACAAACGATTACCTCTGATTGTTATCTCATCCTTACTGGTCCCTTCACTGGGCGTCATTGAGTTTACCACTGGGGTGCTGCATTCAGAGAAGTGGAAATAGAAGGCGTCCGGTTTCGAGGTGAGAGGACTTTCGTTACAACTGCCAATCACCGAATCACTTGCATTGCAGCTGACATTTCCCGGAGAAGCTGGAGTGTCTTGAAAATAGATATATATTTTACAATTTTATTAATTAGTTATATATATATATATATATATATATATATATATATATATATATATATATAATATCTATATTAATCCCAGTGTACAGTATTATATATCTCTTACGGCTGATTTTACCAATCGGTTTCGCACGATTAAATAATCCCGCGCTCTTCAGAGATGGCAGTTATGGAAGATAATATGGCGACTGCTGTCGCTGTATCGGACTGTAGTTTGACATCGATACTGGGTTGTTATCTAACACCTCACTGAACTCCTAACGCGAAATCGATTGGTAAGATCGGCCAAAATGGACATATAGTGCTGTACACTTCGATTTATATAACCACTCTATTGACAAAAATACTAATATACTTACTTTTTCTGACTTAAGGAATCTTAAACAGATATATATATATATATATATATATAAACAAAAGTAAATGAGTATATGCATATATACGTACAGGTATGTGCATACCGACATCCACCTGTATGTATAGGTGCATATCTGGGTACAGGACATATATATATTATGTGTGAGTGTGTGTGTGTGCGAGTGTGTGTATGAATGCATGCATGTATGTATGTATTGTATTGTATGTATGCATGTATGTATGTATGTATATATGTATGTGTATATGTATGTGTGTATGTATGTATGTATGAATTTATGCGTGTATGTATGTATGTGTATGTGTATGCATGTATGCATTTATGTATGTATGTGTGTATGTATGTATGTGTATGTATGTGTGTGTATGTGTGTATGTATGTGTATGTATGTGTGTGTATGTGTGTGTATGTACGTATGTATGCATTTATATATAGCCTTAGTTACCCTGAGGAGAAGAGCTTGCATGCAAAGCGTCCTGCAGTTTCTGCTTCGAGCAAATATTATCTCAGATATTCATTTCACACACACACACACAAACACACACACACACACACACACACACACACACACACACACACACGCACGCACTGTATACGTAACTCCCATTATACCACACCATACAGTCACCTGCACTATTAACAAGATACCCTCACCTGTGTAATTGACACGGTACACTCACCTGTACTATTAACCCGGTATTCCGCCTCAAAACCAGAGACTACGACTGTGATTTTCTTCATCGATTGTTTTCTGGGCTTCACGTTGATCTCTCCCCGCATTTCCACGATAGTGACGTCATCCAGCGGGCCACCCCAGTAATAATAGGTACCCTGCTTGGTAAAATGATGGGTGAAACCACCTGCGGATAAGGAACAAAATGAAATCAGGAAAATATGGAATTCGAGGCTTGTTAACAACAACTACCTTACTCTATAAACACAGACAGACAGACAGACACACACACACACACACACACACACACACACACACACACACACGCGCGCGCACACACATATAGGTGCTTGAGTGGCTGTGTGGTAAGTAGCTTGCTTATCAACCACATAGTTCCGGGTTCAGTCCCACTGCGTGGCACGTTGGACAAATGTCTTCTACTACAGCCTTGGGCCGATCAAGAACCTGTGTGTGGATTTGGTAGATGGAAATTGAAAGAAGCCTGCCACCGCCGCCGCCGCCACCGCCGCCACGACCACCACCACGACCACCACGACCACGACCACCACCATCACCACCACCACCACCACCACCAAGAAAGTCCAAAGAAAAACAAAATACTACTCCTACCGTTTGCTGTTTTGTTTCCACTGAAGAATCCTCCAGGCGCCGGTTTGTCATGGAACGGATCTGACATTTGTTGTATTTGGAATTTGGTTCTCTTCAACCATTGTGGCACTGACCAACTCCATTCCACTTTATCACCGACGTCCACATTCGATTTACTTGGTTCCCACTTGTAGCCGTCACCGAATTCTGGCCAACAAAATATGGATAATGATAATAATAATAATAATAATAATAATAATAATAATAATAATAATAATAATATTAATAATAATAATAATAATAATAATAATAATAATAATAATAATAATAATAATAATAATAATAAATTCCCGATATCACAAGTCAATGTTGTGTAAAATAGATTGTGAAGGACCAAAATCCGTTTGCTTACCTGAATGAATCCCTTGGTTTGTAACTTTGTGGGTTTTGCCAGTATATTGTAAAGTACACCTGATCCAGGTGTTGGAATAATCCTCCACTTCACACAGCGTGTCCTCCCCAACTTTTATGTGGATGAGATCCTTATCTACAAGGAAACCATTCCCAGTAATTGTAAGACGAGTCCCTCCGAACAGCGAACCCTTTCTTGGACTCACGTTACTCACATACAGCGTTTGATCAATGGCTTTGATTGGAGAACTGAAAGTGGATCAAGTAATAAAAGAACAAAATGGTTAAAAGAGGATTGGAACTTCCAAGGAACGATTTTTAAAAATCCTTTCTATGAGAAGTCATTGGCGCATATTTTCAATGACCTCTTGTCTTAGGAATTATCTAAGACGATGTCTCTTGGAATGCGATCTATTTTCGGTATTTTGAATGTAATTCAGCCGAGATGAAAGGGTAAGGATTATTACTTCTGTCAGCAATCATCGACAGGTGATACAAAAGTATGTATTTATATGTATGTATGTATGTATGTATGTATGTATGTATGTATGTATGTATGTATGCATGTATGTAA
>NC_142947.1:45372835-45410335 GCF_046866305.1 Octopus bimaculoides | reverse complement strand
GCAGAAGAACGTGAAGCCAATTAACCACCTGCTAATTAATTTGGACGGTTTTAAGCCTTGTGGGATTAACAGAGGTCAACTGGATTCCCTTATATATATATATATATATATATATATATATATGCAGACACACAGGCATACACTCATACACACACATACTTGATTAACTTTGCATCTTACCTGAACTAATTCATGATTCCCCGGTTTCGTTATCCATTCAAGGTTGTAAGTGACACTAGAACATCCTCCGCTCCTGATCACATGCAGCGCTCCCATAGAAGGCATTGCTTCCAGCATCTTCTTCACGAGGACATTATCGGCATCTATTGGAATATCTACGCAGATGAAATATAAAATGAAAATTACTTATTACTGTAGCCCCACCAAAAAGGTGACGAATAGTCAGCTTCAACAGTGTTCTTATACAATGTTATATCATCTTACGCACATGTCATTAACATAAGGTGATTAATAGTTACATACTGCAATATCATCATCATCATCATTGTCAACTTAACGGGCCTCTTTTCCTAATACAAGTTGTAGGAAGACAAATGCAATCTCAGAATTGTTCTTTCGAGCTAAGAACGAATGTTTTTGACAGACAGACAGGCTGACAGATAGATAGATAGATAACCAAGCAGAGAGATAGGCGAAAGGAGAGAGAGAAAGAGAGAGAGAGAGAGAGAGAGAGAGAGAGAGAGAGAGAGTAAAAATAGAGGTATAGCGAGCTCGCACGCGCGCGAAAGAGGAGACTTACTTTCACTTTGTTCTCCATTAAATGATACTCTGAATGACCCTTCAAGGGGGGGACTGGCTTTCATCAGGGTCCAAATTCCAGGTGTGATGTTTTTCAGGATCTCTACGGCAACATTTCCACTCGATTGCAGCATTTCTTGTGAAGAGGGCAAAATCTGCAGATCAACAGGTATAGAATGGTAGTTAGCTTCATAAATGACAATGCACGAAACACTCGGCCGCTGAGTCACTCTGTATCGCTGATGAGAGCCTAATGAGTTCCGAAAATTGATTACGGTAGTTAATCATTTTTCTTATAGACGGAGAAATAGTTAAAATTTCCCTGTTTATATAGCTATTACAGTGATACCTCGCAGTACGAGTTTAATTCGTTCCATGACCGAACTCGTCTTACGATTTACTCGTTTTACAAATCAATTTTCTTCATTGAAATTAATTAAAATGTAATCAATCTGTTCCAAGCTCCCACAAACCGCTCAGAAATAATTGTTGGGAGGTTTTAAAACAGAAAACGGGTAGTTACAAGTAAAATGACAATTATAAAAGAGAGAATGTAAAAGAAATATGTATGTACAAATATCATGATATATATTATACAGTTATTATACTATGAGTCTTTCATAGTAGCTTTCTCTCCGTAACTTGCAAAGCCTTTCAAGTTGGTTTATAAAAATATTATTTATGTAGTGTATATATATATATAGGGGGAGAATTCACACAAAAAAAGACGAAGACAGGTGGTGTAGACAACAAACAGATATGTTAGTTCAACGCTCGGGAAGTGAAAAAGTCTTTAACGTTTCGAGCCTACGCTCTTCTACAGAAAAGAACACAGAAAGAAACAAGGAGAGAAAATAAAGAATGTATTGTGACTAGCGATCTATCATGGCGAATGCCATGATATATATATATATATATATATATATATATATATATATATATATATATATATATATATATATATATATATATATATATATATATATATATATATATATATATGTATACAAATGTGCGTGCGTGTGCCTAACTTTCATTTATCTGTCGGTCTGTAATGTATGTATGCAAACAATGGGCTTCTCCATATATTTTCTGTTTACCAAATTCCACTGAAGATATTGACCAATTGAAGACTACTGAAAGAAAAAAAACTTTCTCCCATAGTATGTTGTAGCGTTTATGCCTACCCAAAGATCATATTAACGCTAAAAGCAAAGTGAAAAGTCTTCGACCAACAATCGAACCTATGACACTGATTTAGTGTCGCAGTTGTTTAGTCTTTACTTTATGGTAATTACCATGTAATTAAGTGGTTTATATGGATTACTTTGTTAATTACAGCAAACTTCTATATTAATTTGTGTATAGTGGTGGTGGTGGCGGTGGTGGTGGTGATGGTGGTGGTTGTGGTGGTGGGTGGTTCAAGCGGGATTTTGTCCCTGAAGGAATAATGATACAGTACCTGTATTTGAACTCATAACGATGGAGGAGGAGGAGGAGGAGGAGGAAGAAGAAGAAGAAGATGATGAAGAAGAAGAAGTACACTCCTGTAATGTTAATTTATTAATAATAATAATTCTATTCTCCAAGAAGAAACGGGAGTAGTAGTATTAGTAGTAGTATTAGGAGGAGGAGGAGGAGGAGAAGAAGGAGGAGGAAGTTCTACTCCGCCCTCGATGTTGTTTATTTTTTAATCAACCCTTTCTATCAATTTTTTTTCACTAACGGAATATTAATTGCAATTAATTATCAAAATAGCAATTACAGTTTCAGTCTATTTCGATGAATTAATTACATTAGTCTCACCACATATCAATTAGTTTAATTACGATATTCTAATTAGAATTACATTGATTAAACATTGCTAATTATATAATTTATGAATTATGAAAACGTTGAAACATGACAGAACGAAAAACAAAATATATTTACGAGTTTTGCTTTCTTGAAGTTGCGAGTTCAAATCCTACCAGAGTCAGCTATGACTTTGAATATTTTCTGGTGTAAAAACTAAAGATTATCTTCGAGCTGACGATCGAACCTGTATGTAGTCACTCGACGAACTAGAAATTGGAAATTTCCCACAAATCACACTGTATCATTTTAAAATGGTAAGGCCATATTTTATAAAATAGCTTCTAATTTTGGCACAAGGTCACCGATTTTAGAGGAGGAGTTAAGAAGTGTTACATCGACGCTAGTGTTCAAATGGGACTTAGTTTTATTGGCCCTGAAACGATGAAAAGGTAGAATCGACCTCGGCGGAATTTGAACGTACAACGTAAAGAACCGAAGAAATTTCGCTTAGAATTTTGTCAGATTCTTTATTGATTCTGCCGGCTCATCGCCTTTGCTTTCAGATTTTGGCACAAAGCCAGAAATTTTGAAGGGATTAGTCGATTACATCGACCCCAGTCGATGTAATTGTTTTAGATTATTTTGTAAGCTTATAATATTTCGGGAAAAAATTCTCCCTTTCAAATAGATGAAAGAAAATAAACAAAAGTTCGAGAAATGTGGTGTTAACGACAAGTATTTCACAAAACATTATAATACACCTAGAAGCAAAAGGTTACTTTGTTTATGATCTGTAATCTATCAGTGTGACAAACTGAAGATCGCTAAAGAAAGCATCTGTCTTAAAAATAAGTAATGGAATCGATGTGGTCGATTAAACCCCGCTCAAGGCGGCGCCGCAGTTTGGACGCAGTCCGTTCACTGAAATAAGCAATAATACAAAAACATATAATTAAGATTTACCTCTTTGGGTAAGGTTTGAAACGTGGGCAGCTTGTCTGTGCAATTATGGACATCAAAGGTTATCCGGAATACATTCGTTATCAGTTTTTCCACCTTCACTTGTTTCATAGCAAGTCTGGGATTCAGCGGCGGTAACTGCCGCACTGTGGCACCGGCAAGTTCTGAAAAGAAATATCAATACAAGTAAAGCTACTTTTTAAACGTACCCACTTCTCATTTCATTTTTGGGTGGTACCCTTAACCTGTCGCTCGATTTAACACTACACCTGACATGGCGGGTGTTTTTTTAGCGAAGACCACTCTGGCTGTCCTACTACCCATGACCCAGAGGAACATTGAGGATGAGATAATCGAAGGAGAAAGAGATAGAGGTGGGGGTTGCATCAGTGCCCAACTGCAACTGGGTAGATATGAGCATCGTGAAATGAAGAACCTTGCCCAAGGACACAGCATGTCGCCTGGTCTAAGAAACAAACTTCCGAGTGAACATAAACTCCTTCGCCACGCAGACACTACGGGTTTCTCACAGGAAAGAGGAACTACAAGTGAAACATAACCAAAACACCTGACAACCTACCTGACATTATGGTTCCGTCTGTGATGAATTTCAAACTAATGGCGTCCATCAAAAGAATCAGATTGTTTTTCCGTTCTATTTTTATTTCTTTCAGTTTGTACATTATTCCGCCAGTCACTTTGATAGAATCTAACACGTCCCAGCAGATATATTTCCACCTAAACGTAAAAGATTAAAATAATAATAATAATAATAATAATAATAATAGTAATAATAATAATAATAATGATGATTAAAACAACTAAATTATATATATATATATATATGTAGACACACACACACATGCACACGCACACGCACACACATACACACACACACACACACACACACACACACACACACACACACACACACACACACACACACACAGCTGACAGAAACTTTAGTACGCCGGGCGAAATGCTCAGCGGTATTTCGTCTGCCGTTACGTTCTGAGTTCAATTCCCGCCGAGGTCGACTTAGCCTTTCATCCTTTCGGGGTCGATTAAATAAGTACCAGTTACGCACTGGGGTCGATGTAATCGACTTAATCCCTTTATCTGTTCTTGTTTGTCCCCTCTCTATGTTTATCCCCCCCCCCCCCTGTGGGCAATAAAGTAATACACACACATAGAGAGAGACACATACTCGTCACAGATACGTACATACACACACATACACACACATACACGCACATAAATACTTACTCTGTCAAATAGGTGAGATGTGTTGGTATATAAGTTGTCCTTGAGGTTGGATTAACCGTGGGGTTGGTTCTGTATTGGAAGTTTACTTTCATCACGAAGTCAGCATCACCATGAAGTGCTGTACACAGCTACAGAAAAAACAAACAAACAAATATTTACTATCATATTGCTTCTTTTCGTTTCTTTTTTTTTTTTTTCCATTAGTTTTGTTGCTGGAATGCTGCCATCTGAAAACAACCTCCAGGGGGAACATCTTGAAGTAATGATTACAACAATAAAATTCTCATAAAATCATATATTTACTCTGCTGTATGTATTGAGTACACTTCACATTGTTCGCAGTACACCTTCAAAAACAATAACACACACACACACACACACGCATACACACACACACTCACACACACATACACACACAGCTGATAGAAACGTTAGCACTCCGGGGCGAAATGCTCAGTCGTATTTCGTCTGCCGTTACGTTCTGAGTTCAATTTCCGCCGAGGTCGACTTAGCCTTTTATCCTTTCGGGGTCGATTAAATAAGTACCAGTTACGCACACACACACACACACACACACACACGCACACACACACACACACACACATATTTTGGTCGAAACATTCTAAGGATGTTCCATGCCGAATCTTTTCCTTTCTTAATTCAATCCTGCGGAAAAATAAGCAAAATTATGCAAAAAAAAAAATCTTGTTTGTTGGATTAACTTACAAAAGGAAATTTCTCCAAACTAAGTTGATATTTATCATTGTAGTAAATCACTGACGGGTTCTTGACGGAGACTTTGCCACAGAACGGGGTCCTGTCGCTGACAGCTTCACCATTGTGATTGTAATCGGAAGGATTTTCAAAATCGTTGAAATAACCGTACGTCCCTTTCGGAGGTGAAGATATATAAGAAGGGCAGGTAACTGCGAACATTTTGTTTAAGGCAGTTGATATCTATGGATAGAAGATAAGGGGAAATCAATAAGATGTCATACATGTATTTGTATGTATGCATGTATGCTTGTGTGTGTATATATATATATAGAGAGAGAGAAAGTGAGAGAGGAGAGAAAGAGATAGTGAGAAGAGAGAGAGACAGACAGACAGACAGAGATATAAAAAGACAGGTAAACACAAATATCGGTTTAATAAATATATTTACAAGGAATACAAATAAACAAATGCAATGATATATTAGTCTTATCTTGACAACTGTTTCGAGGTGAATCATGATGTATGTCATAACTATGTTTATTATGTAACAAACATCCATGATAAAAATCATGTTACATCATCGGATGGTTTTCTGATGAGGATCACATGATTTCCTATCACAGATCTATAAAAATTAATGCTATTTTATACACCTGTGGCAAGTACTGTTACCAGTGGTTTGCATTTAAAATCGTGAGTTAGATTACAGAGATAAGCATCAGGCGGTTTTCGAAATGCCTCTCAGTTCATATTTCTGAACTTACCTGTTCAGCTGTCGCTTTCACCGAAAGTGGTGATGACATAACGCCATCTAGTGTGAATGCAAAGTGACGGTTACTAGCTTTTCCGTTCGCCATTTTTGTCAGACTGATGTCAAGTTTGTTGCCATTATAATCAGGAACGTGTTCGACTTCTATCAGCGGCAGACTTCCTAATAATTAAAACCAGATCAATAATGAACATTTTTTTTTATATTACGTGTAACATCTCGTAACCTACTGGGTTTTTCAAACATCGTTGTTTAGCCCGGAGTGTGTCTGGATCAAAACAATTAAGAACAGCAGCAACGGTAACAACAACAACTGTAACGGAGGTGTATTTCATTATGATTTAACCCTTTAGCTATTATATTTTCAACCCTTTAATAGATACTACTATATATAAGACTGGCAGGCCAGGTGTTGGTTTTGTACTCTCGATCGTTTCGTGAAGGCGCACGGTCTCATGGTTAGGGTGTTCAGATCACGGTCATAAAGGCAGCAGGCTCAGTTTTTTTAGCAGAGCAGAGTGTGTCATGTCGTTAAGCAAAGCACTTCATTTCACACTGAGTCTCCCCAGCATCTTGGAAGGTGTCTGTGTCTGCTTCCCAGCGACTATAAGAGCACCTAAAACAATAGGGAAAGCACGGTACATGCTACTAAGCCATACTCGCTCGTGAATGACCACCCCCTGCACTGTGCCATACCAACGGAAATTGAAATAAGTTCAGACCCAATGAACAGACTTATTTCTTAAGAATGGTAAATTATCTCTTCTTTTTTTTTACTTACCAATGGGTAACTTCAAGAAAATGTAGAAATCGGTTGTGTTTCCTGTACTGTTCTCTACTACTCGAACCATTCTGGTCAGACTTGGTAACGAATCTAAAGCATATTGGATATCTTTTGCTGATGCAGTTCCTGGAAGTGGTACTGTAAAGAAAAAAAATATTGCAAAATACATAAGCTGATTCTTGTCCCATCTTGCAACTGGTTAATTTGTCCAATTCTCTAAAGATTCAACCAATCTACTCTTCAAATCTGCTCGAGCCAAATAATAAAACAACACATAAAGCTAGATAAAACAATAATAAATTAACCATCCATCCATTTTCTCTGCACACCGTTCCAAGAAAGTTTGTGGCGGAATTCTCCATGGGTACCGCCTCCATGGACTCCTAATAGAAGCAGCCATCTATACTCTTTTAAGCTGACCAACCGTGACTACTGAGACTACGGGATATTATCCAACCATTCCATTCTTGGTCAACTTTTAGGTCTTCTGCTAGTTGGCTCAGCTTCAAGAATTCGTTCTGTGATTCTTTCCTGTGAAATTCTAATCCCATGTCCGTAGTTCTGGAGCTATAACCTCTCAATGTAGAGAAATAACGGCTTGACCTAGAAAAACTCCATGATCTCTGAGTTACGCTCCCTGTCGAGAATTGTTACTCCAAAGAACCCTCGGATGAACCCTAATTCCGATCGCTTGTATTCGCGATCATTCTTTTTCGGTCACAACCCAGCATTAAGTGGGTAATGACACATTAGATATTATTACTCATTAATATTTATGGATAGTGACTCCTAACGTAAGAATAACAAAATATTAACTGCAAATAAATTCTACCGAATTTAAAGAACTGAAATTGTTACTTACACGTGACAGCTTTACCAAACTTCAACTTGAATTTAGCACCGTCGGTCTGGGGAGAATTCTTTCTTATTATTAAACTCTGGATGTCATCGGAACTTTCAGTTTTGTTTAATTCATTCAATTTTATTATCTGGATAAATGTAAAGAATGGTTGTGTACATAGGATGTGTTGAAGTTAAAGAACGTGTAGTTCCTTCAGACTTACCATTGTTTTAAGGCGGCGAGCTGGCAGAAACGTTAGCACGCTGGATGAAATGCTTAGTGGTATTTCGCCTGTCTTTATGCTCTGAGTTCAAATTCCGCCAAGGTCGTCTTTGCCTTTCATCCTTTCGGGGTCGATAAATTAAGTACCAGTCATGTACTGGTTCTAATTGACTGGCCCCTCCCCAAAAATTTCAGGCCTTGTGCCTAAAGTGGAAAAGACTTACCATTGTTTCGTTGACTTCAGTTGTGCTGAGAACGATTCTTTGTTTCATGTTTCTACTGTAACCCGTCTGCGACTGAGTCACAGAGCTGTTCTTGCTAAACATTCTTGCCAAGACTTCCGATGTAGGTTTCGCGTATCGGTTTTCATACAAAACCTCTATGTAATACCTGAAACAGACGAGAGGAAAATTTGGAAGAAACAAATAACATAATACTTATCAAAAACGGAAAATTATCATGATTTCATTTATTTGCCACAGGAGCAAAGGATGAGGGGGACAATACAGAGACAGACATAAAGTGTGGGGGCGGGGGTTTACATATAATGAAATGATGAAAAAATGGAAAGAAAGAAAGAAAGTATACACGGTATACACCGAAAAAGAAGGGACATATGTATAGCATATAATAAGTCTTGTGAGTGGATTTGGTAGACGGGGTAAATAAAGAATTGTTTTTTTTTTTTACCTTTTGTCTTTGATCAGATCAATTTCAACATTTTCAGTCCGACGCTGAAAACAAAAGAAATATAATTAATTTGAATTTATTATTTCATAAATGAATGAATAAATGAAACAATTGAAAGAATGGTGTGTCCGGTTGTAGAGATCAAGCAAAAGCTGACCGCAGTCGTTTGGCTTGCGGGAGCCTGTCAAACCATCCAACCCATGCCAGCATGGGAAAGAAGGGACGATAAATGGTGATGATGATGATGATGGTAACGATGATGGTTGTGATGATGAGGATGATGATGATGGTGATGATTACACATGCAATAGAGAAGACAGTAAGTTCGATTCCGGCATTTTCTTACCATGAATTCTTTACTTTCGTTCGTACTCAGCCAAATCTGTGACGGTCCGTTACCGTTTAATTTGAGGGTCTGTCTACCGGAGTAAATTGGAACCAGAAACCCTAACATTCGTATGCTTTTTCGATCTGTACTTGTGGAATATTCACCGTTATCATTCCAGCCCTCCATATAACCAGACGTGGTGCTATTGAAGGATCTCAATTTCGAAAACGACTGAGCCCCGATATCCCAGCTCTCGATCTTCAGACCACGGTTTCCTATGGGAGAACAGACAGAAAGAGAGAGTAACGGTGAGTTGTTCTTGTAGTGGCTGTGAATGTTGTTATTGCTGTTGTTGTTGTTGTTGTGGTGGTGGTGGTAGATGTCTTTGCTGCTACTGTTATTGTACTAGTGGTTGTTGTTGTTGTGGATGTTGTTGCAGTGGTTGTAATTGATGCTATTGTTGTTTTTGTTATGGTTACCATTGATGTTATTGTTGTTGCTGTTGTGGTTGTGGTGATGGTTATTGCTTCAGCTGCTGTGCCTGTCCCCCCACCCCCGATCATCGCCCTGGGGCATCAGCCCCTCTATTCTTCCAGCTTTGCCGCCGCCCACTATTTTATATTGTCTTCACTACTACCACCACGACCACAACTACTCTTACCGACACCAACATCATCATCGTCGAAGACCACCACCACCACCACCACCACCACCACCACCACCACTACTACTACTACTACTACTAGTGCGATCGAGATCCTTCAAAATATCCCCAACTGTTAAAATGTTACTAGATTCGGTTGGTGCATAATTATTGCGGCTTTTTTTTCAACAAATTTTATTCAACAAAAACAATAACAATGTTTAACAAAACCATCTTTAAATGACGGTCTGACCGTCTGCCAAGCAAATGGTAAGCCGTAATTGATGTAGATGGTGAATATGCTCCGGAATAATCATTTGAAGATGTTTTTGTTACATGTTGTTATTTGCTTTTTTTTTGTTGAATAAAATTTGTTGAAAAAAATAAAAGCCGCAATAATTATGCACCACCAGCCCAATATAATCGAATAACAAACGAAACATGAGACGACGACGGTCGCCATTCCGTTACGTAATAAAAACTGGTTGAACAGACCTGGGCCCAGTGTTAAATAACAACACAACTACGAACGAAGAAAGAACGAAAAGAGCAACATCGACAACATTAACAGCAAGAGGATAATAGAAACTAAACAAATTCTGTGTACCTACCTGCATGTATTAATGGCATGTGTTCTGGTTTCGAATCCACTTCACAGAGAATAGAATCGTCTGTTATTTTTGATGTGATCACGCACGGTCTCCCTTTTCAATGAAAATAAATCATTATTCAAAGAATTAATGGTTCCTTTGTGATGTAGGTTACGGGAAGTGGATTGATAGGGTGGAGATCATTGAGTGTGTGATATTTATGCCTTTCTCGGTATTAATATTTTTGTGAATGGAGGGAAGCACAACGAGAGGTGCGATCTTTAGTCATGTTGTAACAGAGCGATGTGAACCCGCCGCGTCGGGTGATTAGCCCTTGCGCTGCAAATCCTGTCTCAAGAATTCTATAGAAGAGTTTATAGAAAGCCTTGATTATATCAGTTCAGTTTCCACAGACATAAGGTTATTCAACGTTTCGGAGTTCGGTTGTTTGTCAGTTGATACAAAACAGAGGGAGTGGTGTTTTCTTTCTTTATAAGCCTGTGTAATGGCGGCGAATTAGCAGCGGAATAGTCAGAGCGTGGGGTAAGAGCCCCAATGAAGAAAGAAAATGGGCAGAAATGCTAATTTTTTGACCAGGCACAAGGCCATATATCTTAGGAAAGGAATCATGAGATTTTGTGATGCTCATGCATTTTCAAATATCATTAATGGTATAAATTAAAAGGAGCGTTTATCAACGGTAAATGAAATAAAAGAGGAGAGAAAAAAATGAAAACATTAAGAACGTTTAATATACGAAATTCAGAATTAAGATATTACCTCCTACGAATACTTTGGCTTTTGCTGTTGTTTCGTCAAAGTTTTTTCCTTTGATGGTTAACAAAGTACCTCCAAGGACACTGCCTTCACGCGGCTCCACCGATTTAATTTCTGAAAAGGGACGAGAACATTAAATTCTGAAAGATTCTACAATAATTTCAATGACCTATGTATCAAATGCCATACACCCACACACACACACACATCCGCTGACACATACACGTGCACACACATAATCAATATTATGTATGTAATATTTAACACATATTTACCTGCATAAGTCTGTACTTGATACAGTTTCCCTGCTCGACTCAAAAAGTATTTCTCGTCTCTCACTCGCGATCTAAAAAAATAAAAAAAATTTCATACACTTTACATTTCTTTTCTTACGCTATGTTTTCGTTTTGCCTTGATTTATACGAGTTTTACTCAATCAAAACAATAACAGTAACAAACATTAAGTTTGGATGGAATTAACAGACGTTCTACTCACTAATATAACAGACGATAATAATAATAATAATAATAATAATAATAATAATAATGGAAATAGAGATAACTCGAATGTGGAGTCTAAAAACAGAAACAATTCCTATCATAGTAGGTGCCTTAGGTATAATAAAAAAATACTCAGACAAATACATAACAAAAATACCAGGACTTACAAATATATATAACATACAGAAAATTGCACTACTGGGTACTGCACACATCCTACGCAAAACACTTTCAATACAGTAAACATAAAAGCACCACAGCAAACCACAGCACATACCCAAGGCGCACAGAGCTGCGCTCGGTAGTGAAGTGAAAGCACGTTATAAAAATAAAACTACTGAACAATAATAATAATAATAATAATAATATAACCCATAGATGAAGTTATATAATCCATAAACGTAGTTGTTTGCCGATAGGACAAAGGAAATAAAATGTGATAATTAAACGTTCGATGGAAACTTACCTGCCGAAGGGTCCATTGATTATAAAACTGACGTTGAAACTTCCTGCAAGATAAATGTAACGCTGAATTTATCGAAAGTCATTTTAACGAAAAGGACTCCGAGTACATACGGGCAAGCCCACATAAGTAAGCACTGAAGACATTCTAAAGAGAGCCAGCACAAGACTACTTATCGAACTTGTCACAAAGCGAAGATTAAAGGCAACTCTAAACACGTGTTTCTGTCGTAATAGGCGTTATCAGCACAGCAATTATTTCATCAGACGAGACACTTAATCATATACAAAAAAATGACACATTTATGCTCTGGGTAATTTATATAGACGAAACAAAAATGAGCCACGAGAAATAACGCAAAATGGTTAGTGGTAGGTATTTAAACAGCAAAGGAGAATAAGGGACATGTCATCCATATCATCTTTGCTTCTCGTTTAGAGTTGGTACGAATTGCCACCGAGCGATTAGTCTACCATCTCTGGAAGCGGTTATTTTTTCTTAGGAAACATAATACAGAAATGGCTTTCCCTTGCTTTCTGCTGGTTTACTTAGATTACCCTGCTAGTTTCTTGTTTTTCCACAGCTTACTCTCTCGAGGCATAGGACATTTTTATACCTTCAGCGGAGGCACTGGTCCATGTTGCACCAGGGCATGTCCGCATCCTGGTAGGCCTGTATGACACATATCTAGGAGCCAGACATATGCCTCAGTCACAGGACCATTTTCCGCTATTTCACTCATAATCGGGGCTTCTGATAGGTACAACAATCTTGGACCAAGGTGCACCGAGAGGAGGGGAGAGTAAGGGGTAATCTTATACTCGCACAATTGTTCTAAACTCTTGAGCAGGAGTCTCGGTACCGGATGCAGTTTAATGTCATGCCCAGGACCGCTGTGTTTGTGTTTGTGTGTGTGTGTGTGTGTGTGTGTGTGTGTGTGTGTGTTTGTGTGTGTGTGTGTGTGTGTGTGTGTGTGTTAACGGAGTGCATACATAATTATTTAAAACAGAAATAATTCCACTTACCAACAAAGGTACCTTGCATCTTGCACTTAACATATCCCCAGTCACCATTGGTCAGCTTAGTTCCATAACTTCAAAACAGTAATCAATATCATTTGATAAATACATTGTATATATATATATATATATATATATATATATATATATATATATATATATATATATATATATATATATATATATTATATTATATTATATTATATTATATTATAAGTGTGTGTGTGTATATATGTATATTATCATATAAATTTTATTATGATTGTCGTGTACATGTTGCCGTCTGGCAAGCAAATGGGAAGCATTAATTGAAGTAGATGGTGAATATGCTCCGGAATAATCATTTAAAGATGTTTTTGTTAAATATTGTTATTGTCTTTGTTGAATAAAATTTATTTTTAAAAAAGTCGCAATAATTACGCACCAACCCACGTGAAGTGGGCATGTGATGGTACTTCTGCATGGCGTTTATTTATAATATTTTTGTTATGCTGAGATCGTCAAGATGTATCTATTAAATAGTTTTCTGTATCAATACGTTTTTTTTTGGGGGGGGGGGAGGACCTTATCAACGAAACTAAAGGACTTAGTTTAGTCGATTCATTAAACTTTTTTCTGAAGAAAAGAAATTCTGTACATATTTCACAAACCATGAGTATTATTAATAATAATAATAACAATAATCCTTTCTGCTATAGGCACAAGGCTTGGGATGTGTGGAGAGGGGGACAGTCGATCACATTGACCTCCAGTACTCAACTGGTACTTGATTTATCAACCTGGAAAGGATGAAAGGCAAAGTCGACCTCGGCGGAATTTGAACTCAGAACGTAAGGACGGACGAAATGTCGCTAAATGTTTTGCCCGGCGTGCTAACGATTCTGCCAGCTCGCCGACTTAATAATAATAATAATAATAATAATAATAATAATAATAATAATAATAATAATAATAATAATAATAATAATAATAATAATAATAATAATAATTGAAAAAAGTCATACTTCACATCATTCTCTAAATCTTTGGTTTCACATTTGTTTCCTCCTGCGTACACCCTGGAGAAATTACAACAGAACAGAACAGAAAGTGTTAATTGTCATTAAAAGCAACAATACATTTGAGTTTGGTAATTACTTTTGTCTATAAAATCTATATTAAGGTGTAAAAGTCATCCATATTAACTGCTGGCCATCCGAACGACTCGCGTATGTTACTATCGTGTAAACGTGTCGCCATTGAGTGACTACAATGGAAGTGGGAAACTGCTCCGGAAGCGGAAACCAGTGACGTGAAATAGTGGATGGATAACCAACCTCTACATCACCTTAAGAGAATGGACCGTAACGTTGGTAACACCGGAGGAAGGAAAAAATGCAGAGAAGAGAAATCGTAATTTGGTTTCGATTCTCAATTCTTTGACGTATTCGTTGCTCTATTTATGACATTAATGTGTTAAGACAACGTATAAAAAAAATGTATGACAGTTTCCCAATTTTATCTGTCTTTAAATCAAACGAATTGCTAATCTGCTGGTGGGATTTGAACTCAGAATTTAAAAAGCCAGAATAAATACCACAAGGTATTTTTCTCGGACGCTCGAACAATTCTGTCAGCTCGTCGCCTTAAACAACAACAATAATTTTGGTTTCAAATTTTGGCACAAGGCCAGCAATATCGGGGGAAGGAGTAAGTCGTTTACATCGACCCCCAGGGCTCAACTGGTACTTATTTTATCGATCCCGAAAATTGAAAGGCAAAGTCGACCTCGGCAGTATTTGAACTCAGATCATAAAGCCTCGGAAGAAATGCTGCCAAACATTTTGTTCGACGCGGTAATGATTCTGCTAGTTTCCTGCCAATAGTAAAATCATCGATTTGGACCAAACACAGGGATTACAGACTGGATGGATTAACTAAGTGGCCACCATGTTGTTTCTAGAGCTGCAACGAAATGGTAGCCAAATCTGTTTCCAACCTTATTCCACAGTCTTGCGAACTAGCAGGACACATTGTAATGAAATTTATTTTTAGATATTCTTAACCCGCGTGACAGTCACGTTTGGAATGTTCCAGCTGTCTAACAATAACAACAGCACACTATAACCGTCACGCCATCTCTAATAATATATTTTTTTAAATCTATTGGGTTGGTGTATAATTATTGCGGCTTTTTTCCAACAAAATTTTATTCAACAAAAACAATAATAATATTTAACAAAAACATCTTTAAATGACGGTCTGACCGTCTGCCAAGCAAATAGGAAGCAGTAATTGAAGTAGATGGTGAATATGATCCGGAATAATCATTTAAAGATTTTTTTGTTACATGTTGTTATTGTTTTTGTTGAAAAATATTTGTTGAAAAAAAGCCGCAATAATTATGCACGAACCCAATATTTAATCTCCCAATAATCTTTGTTTAGCTTTTTTCAAAGTATGTTTCTATTGTTCATTTTGTTTTCGAATTCGTTTCTTTTCGAGTGAAAGACAACTGTTAAAAATCTGCTGATGCGAACGCGTCACTCCTTAAAAGCACGAAATACAATAACAGCAAAGACAAACAAACAAATTACAGAAGCTATTGTTTGTACAGAACCCTGCGAAGCAAATGTCAGACGCAATAAAACACACACACACACACACACACATACACACATCCGAGTAAATTACAAACCGCAACGAAAACAGACGAACAAAGAAGGAAACAAATTATACATATCTATACCTAAATATGTATATATGCAAGCGTAAAAATAACAAAGAGTTCAATCTGTGAAATCAAGAGACATTACTAAACTGATAGGACCAACAATTTTTCAATGAATTTTCTCCTGCCAGTGTTGACACGAAACCCGCCGTTAATGGAGGACAGTCACGACTTAGAGAAAACGTCATGATTGAAGAGTTGGTTGTGTAATGAATTGACCTTGTTTAACACTCGTTTATCACAACAATAACAACACAACAACAACAGCCATATTAATTAAAAAAACAGACACACACAATGCTGCACACACCTCAGCGACATGGAGGTGTTGCGGGTGATGCAGTAGAAATTTGCTTGAAACTATCAAATGTCGAACAATAAGGTTAGTATTCCTACATATCACTGCATAATGCGTCTAATCCATAAGCATATATCTCAGGAGCCATTTAGCTTAACAGTTAAAGCGCCCAACCACTATTTGTGGGGTGCGGGGTTCGATTTCCTGTAGTGTCTGTTGGCAACTTTTTTTCTCGTTTCTTAGGGTTAATACCGAATTTTTCTCTGCTGTTTTTCACAGCTATACTGTGTTCGAAATTCACTTTCTTGTCTGTAATAATTATATATATATAGAAGAGAAAAGAAATGGACCAATAATTAACAATGAGAAGTGGATCATTGAAATTAAAAAGTCATTATTTAATTGCAGTTCGGAACCATTTACAGCTGTTTCTGTTTATCAAATCATGGTGAATTTCCATTAATCTCGTTCCATTTAACAAACAACGTCAGAATGATTTAGAGGAATATCAGCAGCTATAAATGGATCCGAACTACAATTAAACAATGACTTTTTCATACCAATGATCAACTTCTCATTGTTAATTATTGCTCCAATTCTTTTCTTTTCTATATGTATAATTATATGCATATATCCATACATATATGTACATACCTACATCTATATGTATACATACATGCATATATGGGTACAGGACATCACAAGAAACGTTAAACACAATGAGAAACGAAAACAGAAAGACGAAAACAGAAAACGAACTTTTTTCGAACAACGAAAAAAACAGAGAAACGAGACATGCAACATAAAGAAAATTACCCTTCTTCAGTTGTCCCTGTTCCATCTACTCCGCGTTTCGAAGGCAATATGACTGATTTCAGTCATTTGACTGCGACCATGCTGGAGCACCGCCTCATAGGGTTTTTAGCAAAAAAAATCGATCCCAGGACTTTTTCTTTGTAAGCCTAGTACGTATTCTATCGTTGTCTTTTGCCGAACCGCTAACTTGCGGGGACATAAACACACCTGCATCGGTTGTGAAGCGATGGCAGAGGGACAAACACAGACACACAGACACACACACACACACACACACACACACACACACACACACACACACACACACACACACACACACACACAAATACATGCATGTATATATATATATATATATATATATATATATATATATACGTATATATAAACGACGGGCTTCTTTCAGTTTCCGTTTTCCAAATCCACTCAGAAGACAATACTTTGATTGGCCCAAGGCTATAGAAGAAGACACTTGCCTAAGGTGCCACGCAGTAGGAATGAACCCAAAACCATGTGGTTGCGAAGCAAGGTTCTTACCATACAGCCACAAACGTGTTTATCTATCGAACTATTTATCAATTTGGCTATTTTTTTTATCTATCGATCGATTTGGCTACAAATCCATTTACATTTCTGTTTATAAGGCGATTTGGTTACTATTTCAAGAATCTCGAGCAACTACGTAAAAAGCACCATCACTAATTCATAAAGCTATCATAGATGGCGCCACGTGTATTCATGTTCAGACTAATTATTCTTTGAGATCATCAACCGGACCTTACATGTTTTATGAACGTAATTTTAAATATATATTTCATGAACTCATCGCATCCCCTGCTGCGTTTGTATGAGTGTGTGTGTGTGTTTGTATATGCGTTTTCTGTATGTTTGTGTGTGGGTGTGTGAAGCGGCTTGTTTCTAAATGCCTTGTATGTTTGGCCATTTTTGATGTATGCGTTGTTGAATAATTAATCAACCATACCGCTCCCTTGTTTACATACAGACTGACCGTCAGATCGACTGATCGACCGATAGATATGTTTCTCTTATCTGGTCTTATCTTCGACTCGTTCTCGGTCATCGAACTGCGACCATGCTGGGGCGCCTGCTTGGAGAGTTTTTAAACGTACGCATCGAACCCAGGGCTTTTTAAAACCTTGTAGTTATTTTGTCGGACGTAGACGAACCTACACCAGTTGTCAGACGGTGCGGGGAGGCATACACAGACACAAAGACACACACACACACATACACACACACACACTCACACACGATGGGTTTCTTTCAGTTTCCGTCTACCAAATTCACTCACAGTGCCTTGGTTGGCCTGACATTATCGCAGAAGACACTTGCGCAAGGAATTTGCCGCACAATTGAATTTGAACGCAACGCAAAACTTTCTTCTCCCATGACAAATTCTTCTGCGTGTTACCGAAAAATTCTTAGTGTATATATATGTATATATATATATCCATATATATACACACACATATATACATACATACATACATATATATATATATATATATATATATATATATATATATATATATATATATATATATATATATATATATATAAACATAGATACGTACAAGCACACATACATACATATAGACTCTTACAGTCATATATGTATGTATTATAAATATGTATGTGTATAAGTATGTGTATATATATATATATATATATATATATATATATATATATATATATATATATATATATATATATATATATATGTATATATATATATATATATATATATATATATACCCACACATAAATATATACATACATACATACATACGAATATACAATTATAAAGCACAATTGTCCTTCCGTTGCATCCGTTTCTTTCTAAATCGGGAAGAAACATTATTCACGGACCAACACGTCCAAAGCTTAATAGCTTCTCTCTTTACATTATAAATTTATATCTGTACCTATAATTACTTGTGCATCTGTCAATGTTCACTAAATATATCTCCGATAAATCGAAGTGTTGTTATGTAAAGAAAGAGATCTTACAAAGCAGACTTCGAAAGTAGGCTTTGCGAGTAAGAAGCTCGTTTTACAACCACGCCGTTTCGGGTTCAGACCCACAGTGCGGCTCCTTGGGCAAATTTTTCTACTGTAGACTCTGTTCGACCAATGCTTTCGTAATGAATTTGCTACACGGTGAATGTAAATATAAAACGTAAATCTTAGAATGTAAATCTAAAAGAGAAGAGCAGGTGCCGAAAGGGATTTATCTTTATCTTTCAATAAACCTGATTTAAAACGCCATTGCCAAGAGAAAGTGGATAATGGTAATAAGCTGATATATTATGCTCGGAGATGTAGAAGGGAGAATGCGACATACGTAGATTGATATTATTATAAAGGCCAATCCACTTACAGTAGTTCGTGTCTACCGTTGATAGATATTACAAAATTTTTATAATTATAAGCATAATTATAATTAGGGTTCAGCAAAATTGCTTCACCACATACCGAAATTTAGAAATAGTATTTAAATACTATTCCACTACCATAATATTTTAGTTTATCAACGAGGATAGTCTCCATAAACCGTACATTGCGGATCTTCTGTTCTATGGCCTTGGTAGCAGAAGAAGTATTATTATGGACAGTTATATTAAACATGTTCGTGCACATTCGGACGTGGAAAGACAAAATGCTGCGCAATTTCTCTCAAGAGAAGAAATTCTCCTTAAAGACAATATGGAGGTAAGCAAACCACTGGACACATGAATGATGTCACAGGACCATTGAACTCTCAGACCGAACTGTAAATAGTTATATAACTGACCTGACAATCTTTTCTACTCTTCCGTTTGATGCTGTGGAATTGGAGCTTCCAAAAAGATCTGTGAAGATTTTCCCATCAATTTTGAGCATTCCACCTTCAGAGAGAAGACAGAAAGAAAATTTAAAAAATATGAATAAAATTATTTTTAAAGATAAAAAAGAAGGGGATGAATAAAGACATAATAATAATAATAATAATAATAATAATACTTTCTGCTATAGGCAGGAGGCCTGAAATTTGGGTGGGGGAACTAATCGATTACATCGACCCCAGTGTATTACTGGTACTTAATTGATCGACCTCGAAAGGATGAAAGGCAAATCCACTTACAAGGCATTGGTCAGGCTGAGGCTATAGAAGAAGACACTTGTCCAAGGTGCCACGCTGTGGAACTGAACCCGGAACCATGTGGTTGGGAAGCAAGCTTCTTAAGACACAACCACGCCTGTGCTTAGTTTTAATATATATTAAATTTAATGCGGTAAGCTGACAGAATCGTTAGCACACCAGGCAAAATGCTTAGCGACATTTCGTCCCTCACCCCATGAGTTCAAATTCCGTCGAGATCGACTCTGCCTTTCTTCTTTGCGGAATCGATCAAACAAGTACTAGTTGAGCGGGGTCAATGTAATCGACTTACCCTCTGCCCCAAATTTGCTTGCCTGATGCCCAAACCTGAAACCAAGATGAAATTTTTATACATGTAAAGTATAAAAATCTATATTTCACTCTGCGTTTTATTTAACTTTCTGTACCACTCCTCATATTTTTTAAAATCCCAATGTATATTATCTTTATTGTATATATCAAAGTGCTCTAATAGTGGTCTGATCAATGAGTAGCTGGACTGTTGCCATAGTAACGAAGCTAAAGCACGCAGAGTAAAACCGCTTCGTACAGATTGACCTTGAACTATCCTGTGCATGCGCACTAAGTTTTAATGACCTAGCTCACTTCTGCCGTTTAAGCAGTGCTTGGAAGGAACGTGTGTAATGTCTGATCGTCGCGTTGCATTGACCATGACAGAAAGTTGAACAGAGAATCTACATCAAATTTTGCCAAAAGCTTGGACGATACCTGCTCAGAAGCCTACGCAAAGTTTTCATCGTTCTCGACACAATCAAAGAGATCTTGTGCAACTGAAACCAGAGTGTCTTTTTGGTCAGCTGAAAGCAGTTTTGGCACAAACTTGGCAGACACATGTCTCATACCCAAATCTTCAGTGATAATGGACTAAATTTGACCGTATCTAATCTGTACATCTGATAACTCACGGATAGTGATTCGGCGATTTCCCCTCACAACTGCATGCGCATCTGCGATGTATTTCTCAGTTCTGCTGGTTGTGGGTCTCCCAGAACTTTCATCAGTATCGACATTTTTTCGGCTATCTTCGAAAGGTCTGAACCACTCGTACACTTGTGTTCAGCTCATACACTCCTCTTCATACACCTTCTGCAACTTTGCATTGGCCTCTGAGCCACATCAATGATAGCAACAACAACAACAACAACAGCAACAACAACAACAACAACAACAACAACATCAACAAGATCACCGATAACCACAACAACAATAACAACACCTGTAACATACCTGGTCGTGATGCGATTGGTGTTATTTTTATGATCTCAGGGGATAAATGTTTGTAAGTCTGGAATAATAAAAGAAAAATACAGAAGAATAAAACACTCAGAACACACTGTGGCGCATCTTTATGCTAGTGGAGAAGGCGCGTGGCCTGGTGGTTAAGGGCCTTAGGCTCAGGAGCATAAGATCGTGGGTTCAATGCTTGGAGTGAAAGGAATACTGTGTCCTTGAGCAAAATACTAAATTTCAGTTGAGTACCAGCTGTGTGCTGGGGGAAAGCCTCCTCCGTCTCTCTACCTACTTCCACTCGTCACATTCAGGTTGCTCCACTGGATCATGAGTTGGTGTGGGGAGTATGTTTATGTTTTCTCGCAACCACAGCTGTCTTAGAAACATTATAGGCGCCCAAGCATTTGGGCCCTGGAATATTTATTTACTGACAGCAAGCAACAGTATATATAAATCAGAATTAGGCTCCTAGGCACATGAGGCCCGCGGGCAAATCAATGAATTGAGCATAATAGAATTTATTTATTAACAGCAAGCGACGGCATTCATAGACCTATGAAACCCCCTTACCATTGGTCTCTGCATCCATATCTTAGAACAGCCTTCCTCCCGACTACGTAGGAATCTAAAGAATTAGTGAATGCGTAGAACTTACTACCAACTTTCACTCGATTACGAAGAAAAAGGATAAAGCATCCTTCTAATAAGAGAACGTTTCCCGGTTTCCCATGGCGTATATATATATATATATATATATATATATATATATATATATATATATATATATATATATATATATATATATATATATATATATATACATATATATATATGTATGTATGTATGTATATATATGTTTCCCGTAGGATGACTCTTTTTTGCCAGCTGAGTGGAACTGGAGCAACGTGAAATGAGGTGGGGGGTTTTTTCACTCAAGAACATAACGTATCACCCGGTCCAGGGATCGACACCACAATCTTACGATTATGAGTCCAACACTCCAACCACTAAGCCACGCGCCTCCATGACTACTTATGACGACATTATTACTATTATTATTATTATTATTATTATTATTATTATTACTATTACCACCACCACCGGGGAGTTGGTCTCAGTGCGACGTAACTAAACATAGCTCGTGACATTTTATACAAACTTCAGAGCTCTTTGGGGTTTTTTCTTCTCTTTTCTCTTCTTTCTGCCACCCCCGCTGCTCTTCTAGATGTCAACATAACCCCAACCTCGTCACCACCTCCCTGCCTTCGAAGCACTTGACCAATATATAACGTAAGCCGAGCCATCGAGTTTTCTTTTAGTACTGATTCAACACCCGGTCTGAAGGTGTTTAAGAGGTAGACATCAAAGGAGGCAAGCCTGTTGCGTTTAATTAGGGCAACTTAATTAACTAACTGGCGAAGTGATTAATGGATCTATTCACAATTGTTCTGGTGACATTTGTGCTATCCGTTGTGAAACGCCCTCCGTCGCCACCACCTTCCCTGTGTTTCTATCTCTCTCTTTCTCACTCTTTCTCTCACCCGCTATTTACATTTATATGCACATAGGCGCAGGAGTGGCTGTGTGGTAAGTAGCTTGCTTACCGACCACATGGTTCCGGGTTCATTCCTACTGCGTGGCACCTTGGGTAAGTGTCTTCTACTACAGATTCTGGCCGACCAAAGTCTTGTGAGTGGATTTGGTAGACGGAAATTGAAAGAAGCCTGTTGTATATATATATATATATATATATATATATATATATATATATATATATATATATATATATATATATATATTGTGTGTGTGTGTGTGTGTGTGTGTGTGTGTGTGTGTGTGTGTGTGTGTGTGTGTGTGTGTGTGTTTGTGTGTCTGTATTTGTCCCCCCAACATCGCTTGACAACCGATGGTGGTATGTTTACGTCCCCGTAACTTAGCGGTTCGGCAAAAGAGACCGATAGAATAAGTACTAGGCTTCCAAAGAATAAGTCCTGGGGTCGATTTGCTCGACTAAAGGTGGTGCTCCAGCATAGCCGCAGTCAAATGACTGAAACAAGTAAAAGAATATATACATACATACATACATACATACATACATACATACATGCAAATCTAAGCCATCACTGGAACTGTAAAAATCTAAAAAACTTTCCTGAAGTTTATCATTTAAATATATATAAGCATGTCTAGATATGCAACTATATGCATGAGAATACATACATAAAACATGCAAATCTGCAAATATACATACATACATGCATACATACATACATACATACATACATACATGTATGCATACATACAAAACTACCCTGTTGTTGATGCTGAAATACCAATGAAGGATCTTGGATCCAGGGTAGAAGCCGGACCTTTCTCCATTGTCAAGAAATCTTGAAATAAAACTCAATAATGGCATGCATAGATACAAACATACATACATACATACATACATCCGTCCGTCCATCCATACATATATATATTTATATGTATGTATGTGGCCGGTGGGGAAGCAATCTACTTACCCGGTGTGTGCAATGCCAATGGTTGATTTTGCCGCGACATATCCTCTTGTCATCTATCAGTTGGCCATCCACAGTAATCTGTATGTTGTAGAGGTCGGGCGGCATGGGCCTAGGAGTAGCAGGAAGAGGAAAGAGAAAACAATGAGTGATTCAACGATGAACTGTCTTCAAGTGCTTACTGCAGAATGCGTACAACGCATGCGCCCCAACAGTCAGACTTGTGCACGCAAACGTTCGTACACATATATATAATACATGCAAGCATATTCACACTCGCATATTTATATGTGTGTATGTGTATAGTATGTGTATAGTACATATACATATATGTATATATATAAATAAAATATGTAAATGCGCCCTTTTAAAGCCTAGCCAGGCTCATGGGCCCGGTTTCCCGGTTTCACTGGCGTATGTGTTCCCCAGCTGGACGGGACGCCAGTCCATCGCAGTGTTACTCATTTTTGCCAGCTGAGTGGACTGGAGCAGCGTGAAATGAAGTGTTTTGCTCAAGAACACTAGGCGTCGCCCGGTCCAGGAATCGAAACCACAATCTTACGATCGTGATGCTGACTCCCTAACCACTAAGCCACACGCCTCCACTATATGTATATATATATATACTATATGTATATATATATGTACTATATGTATATATATATATATATATATATATATATATATATATATATATATATATATATATATATATATATATATATATATATATATATATATATATATATATATATATATATATATATATATATATATATATATATATATATATATATATATATATATATAAACATATGTATGTATATATATAAACGTGGCTGTGTGGTAAGTAGCTTGCTTACCAACCACATGGTTCCGGGTTCAGTCCCACTGCGTGGCACCTTGGGCAAGTGTCTTCTACTATAGCCTCGGGCCGACCAAAGCCTTGTGAGTGGATTTGGTAGACGGAAACTGAAAGAAGCTCGTCGTATATATGTATATATATATATGTATGTGTGTGTGTTTGTGTGTCTGTGTTTGTCCCCCTAGCATTGCTTGACAACCGATGCTGGTGTGTTTATGTCCCCGTAACTTAGCGGTTCGGCAAAAGATACCGATAGAATAAGTACTAGGCTTACAAAGAATAAGTCACGGGGTCGATTTGCTCGACTAAAGGCGGTGCTCCAGCATGGCCGCAGTCAAATGACTGAAACAAATAAAAGAATAAAAGAATATGTATGTATATATATATATATATATATATATATATATATATACATATAGTGGTGCTCCAGCATGACCACACCCACCTGGCTGGAAAACATAAAAGACTAAAAGACTATATATGTGTATATACGTATATGTTCTATGTACCTTGTATAACATGTAATAAGCTGCTCTGTGTTGCCATCTTCGTGGATGTCACAGTCGTAAGCCTCTGTTGGAGACGTTAACACTACTTTGTTTCCCAAGTGTTCATTGCCGGGACCAAAATTAAACATGTTCTTTGAAAACCCTGAAATGATAAGAACATGATTACAGAATTAAACCGACACACACACACACACACACACACACACACATATATCTAGAGAGAGTGAGTGAGAAAGAGAGATGATAGATAGATAGGTATACATATATATATATTTGAACGCCTAGTTTGGAATAGAGGCAGCTGATGAAGGAATAGTTCCATAAATGGCTCGTCTGTTTTCCTATGTGTTCGTACTGTTGTCTGTAAACAAAGTCCGTTTTGTGCTTTATGTTCCCGTTCCTTTTTCTGACGTCCTGTACCCGGATATGCATCTATATATACATGTAGATGTAGGTATGTACATATATGTATGTATACATGCATATGCTCATGTATCATTTGTATATATATATATATATATATATATATATATATATATATATATATATATATATATATATATATATATATATATATATATATATATATATATATATATATATATATATATATATATATATATATATATATATATATGTATATATATATGTATATATTTGAAGAAAGTCTAAGAAAACCTCTTTCCAAAAAGCTCGTGATGTTTCGTTTTATTAATATTTTTTTATATAATTGGTAATTTTTCATTTTAAAAAATCTGTCTTCAACTACTGTAACAGTATCAAGAACTTCTTGCAAAAGTTCGTGAGTGTGTGTGATTGTGTACATGTGTTACGATATATATATGCATGCATATCATTTAATGTACACTGTATTAAAATAAGACCGACTAATAGTTTCTTGCTGTTAAGACACGCTGATCGTCAGGTTTTTTATTGTGTACCTTGTATCTCTAAGCAAGATACCTTTATTAAAATCTGCCTACCTACGTGTCTTAACGGCAAGAAACTATTAGTACCTCTTATTTAAATACGTTCACTGGATGGAGCACTTTTTGTTGACCTTACCTTCACGGAACACTAAACTGTATGCCCTTATAATGTGTGCGTGTGTGTGTGTGTATGTATAAATACATAGAGAGAGAGGGGGGAGAGAGATACATATAGTTAAAAGTTATGGTTTGTACGTAGTAAATTACAATCAAAGTACACAAAGAATGGAATACTCAGATGAAATCAAGCTGAGTGTAAATTATTTATTGATTAAGCACTAACAAGTTGCAAGGTGATCAGTTCCCGAGCATAAATTAATGGAGCAGTGAAAAATAAAAGAACGAATTATCGATAAGTAACGGAGGTATATATATTAAATGAGGTATATATATATAAAGAGTACCGAAGCATAAACGGGAGGAAAAGAAACAACAAAGCATAAAGGTTTTCGTTTAGTTTATTCATGGTGTTGCTTTCCGTTCGGTACAGGTTTCCTGAATTTGATGTCGCTGAACGGAGCTACCCTCTCTATACGAGAATAGGTCAGTGAATACAATTAGAAGTCTGGGTTGTTTTTTTCTTTGTGACACTGATATTTAGAATGGTCACCTTATTTTATTGAAACAGTTGACCTTATTTCAGTGCAAGATTTGTAGGTATTTTCACAAGCACATATAGATTTTATCAATTCCGAATGATCTCCGCATTTCTTTTCCCTTCATGGATTAAATAATATTGTTTGCTGTGGTGTCTTACCATTCGTGTGGCGCCGCATTGATATTGTTTCCCATCTGTTATATCAGTAATTTGATTTTTCTATTTTCCATAGTTTCTCTGCTGTTTTTTTTTCTTATTTAATTCCCTCATCAATTGTCCTTATATATTATTATTATCATTATTATTATTATTATTATTATTATTATTATTATTATTATTATTATTATTATTATTACTACTATTATTATTATTATTATTATTTTTATTATTATTATTATTATTATTATTATTATTATTATTATTATTATTATTATTACTATTATTATTATTATTATTATTATTTTTATTATTATTATTATTATTATTATTATTATTATTATTATTATTATTATTATTATTATTATTATTTTCATTAACATCTTCTTTCAATTTTGTTTCCACTTCTTATCGAATGTCTTCCTGACACCCAGGGCAGAGAAACGCACTGTATAAATTGGTAGGCCATGGATGGTAAGCCAGGGATCGTTCTTAAATAGTTTTCAGTTCCATTTTTGATCATTCCAAGTGATCAGTCAAGATAGAGCCTCCACTCTCTGCCTTTAGCCCTGAGCTCCGTAGCCACTGATGGGTGTGCTTCTGGTCTACATCAGCTCCTTTGCTACAGGACACATATTTGCCGTGCAGAATTTTTTGTTCCCACCTATCAGCCAATTGTTCAAACGCATTTTACTTTGCTATTGATTTCACCTTCTTCGCAACCACAGTTGCTACACTTCCCTCATGCTGTTCAACCTGGGTGTTATACATAAACTCACTTGAAAATTTTTGGCCCTCCTGCATAGCAGAATGAAGTTTCTTACGTCCTTCATGGTTTTCATCGAGCTTTAGCATCCAGTCGTTAGATATTTCAAGATATTTCGCCGGTCCAATTGTGGTGGTTTTGTAGGAGATTTCAAATTGGATCAAGCCTCGACCTCCTTGAGCTCTGATCTGCGGCTGCCTTTCGGTGGTGCATCTTATTGCAAGTCAACAGCTTATGGATTTTCCTGTCAATCTTCCTTATTTCGCTCATATTCCAGTTCAACACAATGAAACTGTCAAATAACAAGAACTGCTAAGGAATTTATAGCCTTCCACTTACTTAGCTTTTGCAGTGCCTGGTTGGCCTCTTCAGTAGTTTTAGGGGTCCAGGGCTGTTCAGGTGCTGTGTTCGTTGCTTTGATAGACCTTTTTGAGGTTGTTCCTTTGCCGACCCTATTTCTTTCCAAAGTTCTTACACTTCTGCTGTTGGCGCTGTATTGGTCTCCACTTTCTTTTTACCAAGTTCTTGGTAGAATCTTTTGGGGGTTAGAGTTGATGTGTTTGTTTTGTTCAAAGAAGCGTTGGCGTTTCTCATACGGGCGGATTCTTTGTGTTTTGGCGAGGACATCAAAGGTGTCCTAAAAGCGAAATAATTATACTCTGACTGGCAAACAAAGGACTCATTAGTAAATTTTAGTTATATCTAATAGAAAAAGTACTTAATAGCACCTAACTCTAACTAAATAGAATAACAACAATAACAACAACAACAATTGCAGCAATAAGACTAACAATAACAGCAACAACTGCAAGCATAGCAACACCAATAACAACTGCAACATTTAACATGAACTGCACCGCAATAAAAACACCAGTTCCAACATTTAACTGCACCAACTCTTACAATATCTAAGTCATCGATTAAGATCATTAATGAATGTCATATATAATTACTGTTTTCTTGATTCTGGACCTCGCAGAGAACGAACCGAACACTGCGTTGATGCGTTGATTAAAGGGGTAATGAGGAATACTGATAATATATGTATACTTTTTTTTTCAACACATGTATCGTGGTACTCCGTCGGTTACGACGACGAGGGCTCCAGTTGATCCGATCAACGGAACAACCTGCTCGTGAAATTAACGTGCAAATGGCTGAGCACTCCACAGACACATGTACCCTTAACGTAGTTCTCGGGGAAATTCATTGTGACCGAAAGGATGAAAGGCAAAGTCGACCTCGGTGGAATTTGAACTCAGAACGTAACGGCGAGAGGCGTTCCTGTACCAGGAGGGCCACATCTCTATCAGTTGTATATCTTACCTCTTCCTTTGAGTGTTAGTAACACGCCGCCATTGACACCTCCATAATGTTTGTTGTTGTAGAAAAATTCCGGCAGTATATCTGTCGAAGAAACAATTAAATGTGAAATTAATATACATACATATATATATATATATATATATATAATATAATATAAATAATATATAAATATATGCATATATCCCTACACATATGTACATACTTACATACATATATATGTATATATACATGCATATATATGTATATATACATACATATATATGTATATATACATGCATATATGGGTACAGGACGTAAAAAAAAAACATGAACAAAATTAGAAATGAGAACATAAAAAACGAACTTTTTTTTTCGAACAACGAAAGAAACAAATGGAGAAATGAGACAGGTAACATAAAGAACAGTCCCTTCATCAGTTGTCCCCTGTTTTATCTACTCTTTATGTTGCCTGTCTCGTTTCTCATTTTGTTCACGTTTTTTTTTAATGTCTTCTAGGTGGCAGCTGATGAAGGAAATGTTCTCTATGAAGTGTTTTGCTCAAGAACACAACGCGTCGCCCGGCCTAGGGATCGAAACCACGATCTTGGTATCGAGAGTACAGCACGCTAACAACTAGGCCACGCGCAGTTGCACGCACACACAGAGACACATACGCACACACAGACACACACGCACACGCACGCATACACCCACTCTCACACAAAGTATATATATATATATATATATATATATATATATATATATATATATATATATATATATATATATACATGTACATATATATATATTTGTATATATATATAGTATATATATATATATATAAATATGTACATACATACATATATGTGTGTGTGTGTGTGCATGCACCCTCTCAAACATACGACAAGCATTTATCTAATTAGCGCCTGTAGGATAAATAAATATTGATCAAGTTATATTTATAGCAATCGATAGACATTGTCCAATGATATATGAATTCCTGCTGGTCAAAGCTACATGAAGGAGAAGAAGCGTATTTTGCCAATGTAATCAATCTCTTCTAATCCGGTGCACCTTTAGTTTACCTTTACCCACATAAGTAAATAGCTTTTATTGATCGTGAAATTAGGAATTAAAAGTTAAGTGCATGTTTATGTTTAATCAAAGCGTTAACATGCATGTCGTTAATGAGCAGACGACTTTGCGCCATGGTTCATGAGTGCAGTACTTGGAAGAGTACAGAGACAGATCATAGCTGAAGAGATGAGATAAAAAAAAAAACATATGGGTATCACGTGATTCTCGCTCTTAGGAACTTTAAATAAATGAGTGTCGGCCTTTTGAAAATTATATATATATGATATATATCTGTAATAATCGCCATGATAGATCGTTGATCACTACATTTATATTTTTTCTCCTTGTTTCTCTCCTTGTTTCTTTCTGTGTTCCTTTCAGTTGAAGAGCGTAGCTCGGAACGTCAAAGACTTTCTCTATTCCCGAGCGTTAAACTAATACATCCATTTGTTGTTTACACCACCTGTGTTCATCTGTTGTTTTTTTCGTAAATTCTCCCATATATATATATATATATATATATATATATATATATATATATATAATTTGGGGCATTCAGGTTCGATTTCAACACCATCTTCATCCCTTTTTGATACGCCTCGCTGACCTTGACTTTAATTTCTCTGTGTAGAATGTCACCCAGTTCCAAAATCCCTAAATATCTACACCCACTACCGTCGATTTCACCTCTGGTCTCTCCCGATGGTAACTACAATCATCTGCCGGATGCTTTCTTCCCTCGTTTCATATTAAGTACTGAGCATTTGGTAATCCCAAATTCCATACCGATGCCCCTACCACACTTCTGGACTTATTATTATTATTATTATTATTATTATTATTATTATTATTATTATTATTATTATTATTATTATTATTAAGCAGTTTTATTTTTATAACGTGCTTTCACTTCACTACCGAGCGCAGCTCTGTGTGCCTTGGGTATGTGCTGTGGTTTGCTGTGATGCTCTTATGGTTATTGTATTGAGAGTGTTTTTCGTAGGATGTGTGCAGTACCCAGTAGTGCAATTTTCTGTATGTTATATATATTTGTAAGTCCTGGTGTTTTTGTTATGCATTTGAACATTTTTTTTATTATACCTAAGGCACCTACTATGAGAGGAATTGTTTCTGTTTTTAGACTCCACATTCGAGTTACCTCTATTTCCAGGTCTTTGTATTCTGAAAGTTTCTCCTATTATTATTATTATTATTATTATTATTATTATGCCTTGGGTTTGTACAAGTTGACTCCAAGTCTCACCGAAAGACCTCAAGAGACAACAAGTTAAAAGTTCATGTTGGTGTTATGCTTCGGGTGCTATATCTCTGGTTTTGTACATAATGTTGTTCTAGAGAATGTTTAAGAAACCATTATTATTATTATTATTATTATTATTATTATTATTATTATTATTATTATTATTATTATTATTATTATTATTATTATTATTATTATTATTATTATCAGTAGTAGTAGTAGTAGTAGTGACAATGGCAATACCAGCAACAGCAAGAACAGCAGCGGCAGCAGCAGCAGCAGTTTCAGTTTTTCATCTCAACGCATTTTCAAAGTAATTATCAAGAAACTTTTTGGTTAAAAAAAAATTAATAAATAGCATGTTTTTGTTGTTGTTGTTGTTGTTGCTATTGCAGTTGCTGTGTTGTTGCTATTTTTACTAATGGCGTTTGTGTTGTTGCTATTGGTGCTTTTGTTACTGTTGTGGTCGTTTGTTGTTCCTGTTTCAACTTCAGCCGCCATACAAACAGACGACGGCCGTTTCCTCTTTGCGCTGCCTGTTACGACATGTCTTCTTCCAACACCTATCGGAAGAACGGCAAGTGTGTGTGTGTGTGTGTGTGTGCGTGTGTGTGTTGTATGTGTGTGTGTGTGAGTGCGTGTGTGTGCGTGTGCGTGTTTTTGCATGTGTGTGTGTGTGTGTGTGCATATATCGTGTGTTGTGTGTGTGTATATGTGTGTATTGTGTGTTGTGTGTGTGTGCGTGTTTGTGTGTGTATTGTGTGTGTGTTTGTGTGCATATATCGTGTGTTGTGTGTGTATGAGTGTGTTGTGCGTGTATGTGTGTATTGTGTGTTTGTGTGTGTATGTATATATATATGTGTGTGTGTATATATATATAAGTGTGTGTGTGCGTGTGTGTGTTGTATGTGTGTGTGTGTGAGTGCGTGTGTGCGTGTGCGTGTTTTTGCATGTGTGTGTGTGTGTGTGTGCATATATCGTGTGTTGTGTGTGTGTATATGTGTGTATTGTGTGTTGTGTGTGTGTGCGTGTTTGTGTGTGTATTGTGTGTGTGTTTGTGTGCATATATCGTGTGTTGTGTGTGTATGAGTGTGTTGTGCGTGTATGTGTGTATTGTGTGTTTGTGTGTGTATGTATATATATATGTGTGTGTGTATATATACATACACACACATATATATACACACACACATATATATTATAAATGGAAGGAGAGAGAAAGAGATGCTACAGATAGACTGAATTTAATGCAAAGTCATAATTGCTGCTGCTACTGCTGCTTTTGTGCCATCAACAAATCGGACCAACGAAGCTGAAACAGTATCTTCCAAACCCAATTACTGACATAATAGAGATGAATGGGGTCGGGGACTGCTCGCTTGGGGGTCTGGGGCATCAAGTAAAAAAGCGTGAAGGTGGTTGTGGTGGTGGTGGTGGTGGCGGTCGGCGTCGGCGTCGTCGTCGTGATGGTGATGATGTAGGGGTAGCTGCACGTGGTTATAAATTTCGTTTCACAACCACATGGTTTCGGGTTCGACTCTCCCGCGTGACCAAAGTCTTGTGAGGGAGTTTGGTAGAGGGAAACCGAAAGAAGCCCCCGTCGTGTGTATAGATTGTGAGTACAACACTCTAACCACTAAGCCATTTGCCCTCATATGTATATATATATATATATATATATATATATATATATATATATATATATATATATATATGCGTGTATGTGCATTTGAGGGTCGATGTATATATGTGTGTTTGTGTCTTCAATGGTACTACGCCATTGAAAAGACCCAGAATGGCCCCAAAAAGGCCGAAATGCCTCTGGCGCTCTCGCTTACTGCGGCTGAGAGCGATTTCCGTCTGCCTCTGATATTTATTGTTTTTAACACTTCGCGTCCATAAGAGTCGTTATCTAAGAACAAATAATGGTGTAACTGTAGGCATCTATGATCCATAGACAGCTACAAATACACACACACACACACACACACATATATTGGGTTGGTGCATAAAATTATTGCGGCTTTTTTTCAACAAATTTTATTCAACAAAAACAATAGCAACATGTAACAAAAACATCTTTAAATGATTATTCCGGAGAATATTCACCATCTACTTCAATTACTGCTTCCCATCTGCTTGGCAGACCGTCATTTAAAGATGGTTTTCTGAAATATTGTTATTGTTTTTGTTGAATAAAATTTGTTTAAAAAAATAAGCCACAATAATTATGCACCAACCCAATATATATATATATATATATATATATATATATATATATATATATATATATCATTTAACAAAATGAAAAATATGTTAGACTATGTGGTTCTTATTCACTGCCCTTAGCAGGAAAAATATAGAATAGTCATGGCTAGAACGCTTTTGAAAATAGTGCTACTCAGCCGTGTTTGAGCTGAACCTACGCAAGAAAACCATTGCTACAACTAATACTGCCGTTGTTGCTGCTGCTAATTGCAGTTAAGGTTTAATCTATATCGCTGTCAATAAACAATGAAATATAATCCACAGTTTGTTTGTCCAGGGCAAAAATATTAATCTGGTTGTATATCAGAAATCAAAGTCATTAGAATACAAACGACTTAGCTGCAATGGAGAATAAGGGAGCGAAAGAAATAGAAATAATAAATATCGGCGGTTCGCAAAGTGAGTGTTCTCAAGTCCGCTTCTTCATTGTCAACGCTGTTTACTTTTCAGCCAAGCGAATAATTAGGAAATAAGAACTGTAATGTTTGGCTTTTAGGAGGTGCTCCTCTTCAGATTTTTCTATAGAATTGAGAACCAGCTCTGATAATTATGGTGCTTCTTTTCTTCTTTTTTTCTTCTTCTTTTATTCGTTTACTTGTTTCTGTCATTTGACTGCGGTCATACTGGAGCAGCGCCTTTAGTCGAACAAATCGACCCCCAGGACTTATTCTATCTGAGCCTAGTACTTATTCTATCGGTCTCTTTTTGCCGAACAGCTAAGTCACGGGGACGTAAACACACCAACATCGGTTGCCAAGCGATGTTGGTGGAACAAAAACAAGCACTCAAATATGTACATTATTTACATTTGACGGATACTTGTCCTCATCTTGTTTGTTGTTAACACAACGTTTCGGCTGATATACCCTCCAGCCTTCATCAGGTGTCTTGGGTTCTCATTCCTAAGGTATTTTTCGATGTTGTTATTATTATTATTATTATTATTATTATTATTATTATTATTATTATTATTATTATTATTATCATTATTCAGGTTTGGTTTCTGGAGGAATACTTATACTCCTTACAGTCGTCTCCCCCTGGTTTAACTGGAACTAGAACTATTTCATTCATACATTTCACTAAAGTCAGTAGGTTATTTATGTGAGTGTGGAATGGATTGCAAATCCTAAAATGTGACCGTTTCTTTACTGTAAAGACCAGCAGTAATTCACTTTTCCTTAAGAGAATGTCCAAAAATGGTTGTTCTCTATCATTCATTTTCCGTAGGAATTTGATGAATTCGTGAATGTTTTTGTGAGTTTTTCCTTAAGTCTAGTCCAAAAGATAGACTTCGACGTATCTAATCCTGTATTTTCTAAAACATTATTTTAAAACGCTGACCAAAGATAATCTCGGGCTTGACATAGATATATTCTTCTAAAATCCTCATCACCAATGTTGCATGAGTAGGGGTGATTTTTGTTGCCATTGTCGCCCCTTATTTGTAAGTAATACTGATCACCAAAAAGGAAATTATTTTCTAGCACCAATCGCAGCCCATTTAAAATGAGTTGTTTTTTTGGAAATTCTCTTTTGAATTATTTGTAGGCATTTTTCAAGGATGTAATCTAAAACAGTGCATACGATTTCTGATTAAATGAGGAACCAATTTGCATAACAGTTTGAATATAAGCCCAGTAGAATGCTTAATTTTTATGCTTGATGCCAGTCCAATAACAGTTGAACGTAGTTTTTAATCTAACGTTTTGGAATTCCTATCTAGGAATTATGAATATCTTTAAAACTATTATGAGTTCCTTTAGGTTCATGAAGCTTCGGCAATCCATAACAGTTGCCTGTTAAATGCACCTAAAAAATAGTTAAATAATTCGATTCTTTTGTTATAAATTGCTTTAAATTTATATGTTAATTTACTGGTTTTGATAATTGCTCTCTTATCTGTGTTGGTTTGTTTGCTATTTTATAACATTTCATTGTTCTAAAACCATTTTCTTTGCAATGGGTTTTTTTCGTTATTACAATTTCTCTTCTACCAGCTTTAGAAATTACTACAAAAGAATCCGTCTATAAATGTTTCAATGCTTTGTACTCTTCTTTTGTAATATTTGGTTTTATATGACAAAAGTCAGCAAAAACCCGTCCATGCGCAGACATAAGATTGGACAAAAAGTCAATAATTCATACCAGAGAAAACTCAGTCACAACAAAACACTATTCTTCCGCGAATCTTGACAAACAATAGAAACCCAGGCTAAAGTAGACCGACAAACCGAGTAAGACGGCATAAATCTGTTACAAATAAGCAATGAAAGATGGAAAGATGGCATTCTACTAAAGATATCAACATCCTTGTGAGATGGCAGAACAGAAAGATGAAGCGTCAATGGATCACAAAGTAAAAATCATTTTTAAGAAACGGAAAATTTATGCAAAAAACAGAAAAAAAAAAAAAAAAACATACGAAGATTCTAGAAAATACTGAAATATCAGACTCGAAAATTAATGAACTTGTGGGATGAGATTTTAAAAAACCGAATTATATAAAAACTTTTAGCGTATGGATTTAAATGTACATCCACTCCAGAATCTAATTGTGAAATTGCGAAGATTCATCACTAGTAAGAAACAAACGGTGGACTATAATAATCATTTAGGGAAATGTAGAAGAGGCCTCCAGAGGAAAAATTTTGAGCTGCCAGTTAATCACGTAAAACCAAATATTCTAAAAGAAGAGCGAAAAGCATTGGATGAAAGCATTACAGGAAATTGTCTTTATAGTAGTCAATGACGCTGACACAAGAGGAGCTTTTGTGATAATAGATAAAGCCAGTATACATCTGGTATTTTATTTTATCGACCTTGAAAGGCTGAAAGGCAAAGTTGACCTCGGCGGGATTTGAACTCAGAATGTAAAAGTTTCGGAATAAATACCGTGATGCATTTTGTTCGGAGCATGTGAAGGCGCGTGGTGTCGTGGTTAGAGTGTGTTACTTAGGATCGTAAGATTATAGTTTCGATCCCTGGACCGACGGACGATACGATGCGTTCTTGAGTAAAACATTTAATTTCACGTTACGCCAGTCCACTCAGCTGGTAAAAGTGAGTTAACCCTAGGATGGACTGGCGTCCCGTCCAGGGAGGAATATACACCAGAGAAACCGAGAAACCGGTTTTGTGCTCCTTATGGAGTGACGTGGACAAACCAGTTTGTTCGCTTCACAAACAATGTTACCAACCCATAAAATCGAGCACACAGCCCCCCGGGATTATGTCGCATGTGATGTGGCAAGTTAAAGGCGTTCATTCCATTACAAAATGATATTTGTGTCCTGGAGTAAAGTAGGAAGGGCCGTAGCCGGGGATCGAGACCTGATGGTGGTGGTGACACCACAATTTTGATGATGATGGTGATGATGATGATGGTGATGATGATGATGGTGATGATGATGATGGTGGTGGTGGTGGTGGTGGGGAATCATGAAGGCCACGATGACAACAATGATGAAGACAATGGTGACGACGGCGATGATGACCAAAATAATAGCAATGATGATGATGATGATAATATTTGTTTCAAATTTTGCCACAAAGGAAGCCATTTTGGGGGAGGAGATAAGTCGATTAGATAGACCTCAGTACGCAACTGGTACTTAATTTATCGACTCTGAAAGAATGAAAGGCAAAGTCGACCACGGCGGAATTTGAACTCAGAACATAGCGGCAGACAAAATACCGCTAAGCATTTCGCCCGGCGTGCTAACGATTCTTTTCTACACAAGGCCCGAAATTTTTTTTTGGGTGGGGGGCGGGGCAGTCGATTACATCGACCCCAGTACGCAACTGGTACTTAATTTATCGACCC